>NC_133326.1:87634540-87790592 GCF_042186555.1 Aquarana catesbeiana | reverse complement strand
GGAATCCTCCAGAGAATATTATGCCCCGTACACACGATAGGATTTTTCGACAACAAAACCGATTTTTGTTCGAAGGTTGTCGGCTCAAACTTGTCTTGCATACACACGGTCACACAAATGTAGGCCAACAATTCCAAACGTGAGAACGCAGTGACGTACAATATGTACGACGAGCCAATAAAAAGGAAGTTCAATAGTCATGTGATCTCGTCCACGCTAGTTTTACAAGACCGAGCGCTTCCGGCTCGTACTTGAATCTGAGCATGCATGAACGTTTGTGCGCGGACTTGTGTACACACAATTGGACTTTCTGCCAACAAAGTTTTGTTGGCGGAAAATTTGAGAACCTGCTAACATTTGTGGGCAGAAAGTCCGACAGCAAATGTCCGATGGAGCATACACACGGTCGGACTTTCCGACAACAAGCTTACATCCAACATTTCCCGTCGGAAAATCCACCCGTATGTACGCGGCATAAGGGGTTTCTTGAGCTGTGCTGGATTTACCTCCAATTTGTTGGTTCCTGCAAAGTTCCAGGGCCAGAGGCCAGAAAGTATAGCCAGTGCATTTCAGGGGCTCACAAATCCTCCTTCAAAAGGGTTTGTATGCTGGCAATGGTTGATAATACTGGACAGGTAATTATGGGAAATGCAGATTACGTCATCACAGCACAAGTTGCTGGTTCTATAATTAACTGCCCAGTAATATTGTCAATCATTGACAGCATACAAGCTCTGATAAAGGGGCATTTGGTGAGTCCCCTAAAAAAAAAATCCCTTGTTGTGATAATAAATGTTTACTGTGGCGCTCTCATCCTTATATATAGATCATCTTTAGCTTAAGACTGCTCCAGGGACCTCCAGGAGCACCCTGGGCAGCCTCCAAAAGGGTGGAGTTCATAGCTGTGCTCATAAACATCTGGGCCAAGCACCCCACCAAAACATTTTTTTTTTTTGCAGTCATGATCCAGGCATCATTGGAAAACAGCAGAGAACGCACCACGACCTCCACTACAGCAGCAGAGCTAGGTCACGGAACTCCCTAATCTGCTATCTGGTCAGAAAGAGATAGAGCAGCAGCACCATCATGGGTCATCATTCTGCTCTCTCCTCCTGTCAGAATGTTCTCACCGAATGTCTCACATAATTTGCATTGCAGCAGAGATTGACCGTCTTCTATTGCCAGCCTTCCCTCTTTCAGCTTCCTGTTGTGCAGGGGCATATAAGAATCCAGTATCAAAACAAAATTCAAAAACCTATGATATCTGAATTTAGGAATACATACAGTATAATATAGTTAATGAATATACAATACATAACTGCAATATTTGGTGCTTTTTAAAATGTCTGGATTTCCGCATTAACTAACTGATTTGGATTGAACTAGAATTCCATGTTACAGTGTTTATGTAGCTAAAATCTTAACATGACTGTCTAACTTTACAAAGTATGTGACCTTGTCCGTGCAACTCTAATGCTACAAAACAAAGGATCACTGTTGTGTTTCTTAATGCCCAGAGAACTGTATTAACTGGAAGCGTTTTACATTTTGTCCCTTAAAATCTAAAAAAAAAAAAAAAAGCATTACTGTTGTGTACGTGTTCATTTTTACATGGAACCTTTGCTCCAAGCCCCAGCCTCAAGATCCAGATGTTTGCGTGTTTGTATATATTTGTATATATATATATATATATATATATATATATATATATATATATATATATATATATACACACACACACATTTACATACACACATATACATACATACATACACACACACACATTTATACACACACATTGGGACTGGTTTACTAAAACTGGAGAGTCTAAAATCTGGTACAGCTCTGCATAGAAACTAATCATCTTCCAGTTTTTTTTGTCAAAGCATAAGGCTCGATTCACACAGGGGCAACACGATTTCAGCGCGACTTTGCAAGGCGACTTCAACGCGACTTCAGCGCGACTTTTAAACAAATTACAACGCGACTTCAAGTCACCTCCAGGACAGGCGACTTTGGCTGTAGCCAATCTCAGGATAATCAGCTCTCTGGGAGGGAGGGGGTTTGCCTGGGCAAACTAAATTTTTTCCCTGTAAAGTCGCTTCAATGTAGATGGAGATCCGACTTGGAGGCGACTTCCATTGATTTCTATGGTACAGGTCGCCTTGAAGTCGGATCGAAGTAGTACAGGGAGTACGCTCTGAAGTCGGAGCGACTTCAGTAGTGTCAATTAAGACTCTCTGATTCCCTGTAATGTAAATCTCTTCTTGGAGCGACTTGGGGCGACTTGAGAGCTTACAAGTGGGATCCCAAGTCGTCCTAGTGTGAACCGAGCCTAATTGAACAAGCTGAAATTAGAAGCTGATTGGCTACAATGCAGAAAGATTTGCATTCTCCAGTTTTAGTAAATCAACCCTACCGTGTCTACTATGACTGTAGTTGTCAGTTTACATTGAAAACTTTGCTTACGCTTAAGCACTATAGTGCTTACATGTGGTGGAAGCCAACCTACAATAACTACCTTGTCATTCATTTGGAGGCATTATCTTGGCTTTGGAACCAATTCCCATTGCCCCTCTTTCTCCTCACTTGTCCCTCTTTTTGATTTCAAACATATAATGTAATTGCTGTATTATAACAGTTTTTTGCTGTCCATGTCCTTCTGTGGAGATTTTCCTTCATTGATTTCAAATGCAACAGAAAGGGAGAGGAAATCTCGATAAAATGATGGGTAATCACAGAACATTTGACCCCATTAAAAGATTTACCCTCATCGTTTGCTCTCTTTACATTTTCCAGGGAAAAGGCTTAGATGGCCTCAGAAGAACAATAGCTTTTCTGAGCTCCTGTGAAGACCAGGAAGCTCAAGGAGCCCCCTGAATTCCATTACGGCCCTTTTTCTTCAAAACACCCATGTGCACAGGCTGGCACCAAGATGGCTGCATTATCTACAGAGGAGATCGTAGCAGCAATGCTTACTGTATAGAAGAGTGAGGCTTGCCTCCCGTCCACCACCCTCGCCCCCCTCTTTTTCCTGGTCTTTTGCAAATCTGCCATCACCGACAAAGCCTAACAACACTGGATCCCCAGACACCTGGAGATGTTTGCCAGGGCAGCTGCCATAAAGACATAGGCTCCCTTCCTTTGCTCTAGAGCAGTGGTCCCCAAACTTTGGCCCTGGGGCCGGATGTGGCCCTTTGTTTGCCTCTATCTGGCCCTTGGGGCACTATTCCATTCACCGACACCAGTGGTGGGACATTATTCCTCCCACAGACACCAATGATGAGGTTCTATTTCTACTCCCGATAAAACCAATGATGGGGCATGGTTTACTCCCACTTGCGCTGGGGCATTTTTTACTCCCGCTGCCATAGTCTGGACTCTTTAAAGTCTGGAGGACAGTAAACTAGCCTTTTGTTTAGAAAGTTTAGAGACCCCTGCACTAGACCTTAGTGCTCTCCATGAGGTAGGTGCAAGATCAGAGCAGAACATACCTCCGTGCTACTAGCATCCCCCTAAAAGACCCACCCAATAAACTAGTCAGATCTCCTCCTCAGCAATCACCCTGCTTTTCTAGCAATAACTGCTTTACACCTTTCTCTGCTACTGGAGCTCCTCTTTTTACATTTGGTACTTCATGACCTCTGGTATTCATCATTTTGGTTTTCGAGCTAGCCCTTCCTCAACCTTGCAGAAACCCCCTGTGCAGCATACTGGGAATAAACAAGTTCTATCACTCTGCTCATATAAAAGCCAGAATTCCCCCTCACTTTCTAAGAGATAATGGTCACCAGGACAAATAGTTGCTTTCTGTGTCCCAGCTGGGACACAGAAAGCAATAAAAACTTGGCAGAGGATCTGACCCTTCCCCACTCTAGCATAAACCAAAAAACAAAAACAAAGTTTCAGCTTTACATACACTTTAACTATTAGGAATTAAGAAGAATTCTGAGTATAGATATTTTTACATAGTTACATTGATCTAACTTAGATCAATGTAAATACCATACCTGGCTGAACCCCCTGGAAGCTGGAAATCTTTGTAGTAGGCACTGCTGCTCCAGTGATCTCCACTTGCCTCCAGGTCTCATACTTAGCGGCTACCCTACTGTATTGGGAACACAGGTGGGCCATTTAGAGAACCCCTGTGCATTGTCTCATTGAATGCAAAGCGATCACTGGTGGGATGAGGTGGAGAGGTGGGGAGATGATGTCACAATCTCCACCTTGTCCAATCAGAGAAGCCTTTGCATGCATTGAGAAAATTTTTTTTAAAATGCAACAGGGAATCTGCGCGCCATGGGGCATAGAAAGTAGTGAAATCACTAGCGTGAAGTAGCAGAATTTACTACAGTGATTTCTAGTTTCCCAGGGCGATTGGTCAGATATGGTATAAACATATTTACAATGATCCAATCTAGACCAAATGTAACTATGTAAAAATCTTTAAAATGATTTTATTACATCCCAGTCCCAAAATTGTTTTATATGTTCTTTAAATAACCCTGTATAAAAGAAAAGTAGTGTTGGAAACATAGCACGGCCCCCCTTGGGGGACTGCTGAGAACTACATGCTCATCTGCACGGCCATGACCAAGTGAACCTTCCAACCCACCTGACACTCTGGGTTCAGACATCCGGTTAACACTATAAAGCAAGAATCAAACAACTCAGTAATATAAGGTTCTGAAATATTTTACTTGAACCCAAATTGAAAAAAGTTATTTCACAAAAGGAAGGAATAGATCAGCTGAGCTGGGATAACAACACCAACTTAGCAAACAGATTCCTCCCGAAGACACAACAGTGGTTAAACAATGGATAATGCTATATACACAAGTGTACACTATATTCAGATCCAAAGTCACCTCCTAGTGGATGTTTTGGATAACTACATATGTGGCCACACTTAGATGTAATCTAGACAGCCTATGCTATTCTAATGAGAGAGCTAGTCTCCCGCTGGTGTTATATAGGCTTCCTATAAGTAATGACAATAGAGTTCCACGTTGCAGATCTGTTATTCTTCGCTAGCTAGCTGGAGCTCGTTAACTGTAATCTATTTGATTGTAGATGAAACAATAGGTTCTGAGTGGTGAAGCCCTAAGGCATCTGAGCACAGTGTTCCAGCAACGCGGTAAAATATTCTTGGATAGAGATGTGTGTGCACGGTGTTCTGTACTGGTGGTAGTGAATAGATGAAGATTGAGCAGAATGCTCTCTCACCAACAACCCAAATCGATCCAAGGTCTTCTAGACAGGAATACGGATGGCAACACTCCAGCAATGGATTCTCTGTCTCAGCCTTCTCTAGTGACTTTCCCCACACGTCCGTACCGATGGGTAGGCGCTGTAAGTGATGCTAGTAACAGGATGTCCAACAGCAGGTAACAGGAGTAGGCCTTGTGGTGGGAGTAGCGTTCCGCATGGTAGGCCGCGACCTCTCTCTGTCATACGGAGAGGTCTGTCTTGCCTCAGGCCCAGGAGGAAGAGAGTGTGTGCGGGCTTCTCAGCTCCTTTTATCATCTCTCCCAGCAACCTTCAGGCCACTGCAAGGTTCCCTGAGATTTGTAGTCTTAAGGTACATGGATGCATAGCAGCAGATTCAAAGAGGAATATACGCCCCATAACTCACTCTGTTGACACACAGATAGGAGGTCACTGGCTGCACGAATAATCATGGGGACAAACAATGTTTAGAACACTAAAAGGTACGAAGCTTTCTGGTAACAGTCCATATCGCTACATCAAAAAAGCACTTGTGAGTGTAACCAGTCATATATTGAATATTATTTTTTGTCATGGTCTGTGTGCATAGGAGGCTTGTCAGGGGTGTATCATTTGCCTACACATACTTTATGTTATATTGTGTTCCTCTTTCCCATCTCAGAAAGTTGAAAGGCATTGGTGTGTATAGTGGCCTAACATACTGTATATACAGTAACTTAAGCTAACATTTGCCATGATATTATATCCAAACTTCAAAAAAGGTAAATTCTCTGTATTCTAAGTTAAACGCTTAAGTAGGAAAACACAAAATGACTTACATTGAATAATACTAAAATAACTACTTTGTGCAAGCTTGTAAGTCTGCATTCATCATGCACTGCCTCAGGCATAACTGGTGTAGCACACAACAAACAACTCACTATGTAAAATACCTATGCTGCTACAATGTTTCCCACTCTTAACACTTCAGTTTCATCATCCACATTACACTGCAACTAATCCAGGATAATATACTGTATTATTATTGAAAATAATACAAAATTAGACAATGCTGAGCTAACACCCAACTTCCGCTTCTCTGTAGAGGCTTTTGCCAGACCTGTGCATGCAGAACTACTTGAAAACAGGTGTTAAAGTCACATTCTCAAACTGTCTTTGCCAACATAAATTTACTGACAAAGGTCGGAGAGCATAGCACTTGTGTTTGGCATGTGGTCAAAAAGCAACATTTCTTTGTGTGTGTGTGTGTGTGTGCAAATGTAGAGCAAAAATGATCAGTAATGTCTTCGCAAGTAGTCGTTTTCCTACTGTAAAAATGTGCCACACCTGTAAAGACAATCACTGGAGATGACAAATGGTGGGACTCCGATAATCCTTTCAACCACTAGCTGTACCTGACAGCAGAATCACAGTGGGCCTTTGTTCCAGACACGTTAACAACTAAACTACATGGGCAATTTTACAGGTAATCAATGTTTATTAAATGTGTTTTTCAAAATAAGAAAAAAAAAAAAAAGAGATTTAGAAGCATACAAAGAACAAAAAGGCATTGTTGAACAGAAAAAATTGAATGGTTATGGCTACATTGGCAATAATAAGGTACAAAACCAGATATACATGTACTTATGAAATATATCCTATATCTAATGCAGCTATGCATAGAAACCAACAGGGCTTTTTTTCTCAGAGAATAGGTGCAGGAACTCCCCCTTTGCGAGTCAATTCAGGTCTCCGCCCCCTACCCATCTCTGAGCACCTTTTCTTAATCCCACCCCCTCCCACCTCTCAGTACCGCCCCGTTTAGAAAAGACAGAGCCAAGTATCATTTTGTGGTGCTAGGTAATTTGTATGGAATTTGTTAATGGAAACAAGAAAAGCCGTAAAATAGATCCCCTGCAGCCAGCAACAATTGACTCCCCAGCAACAATAGACTCCCCAGCAACAATAGATCTACTCCAGAAACAATGGACCCCTGCAAAAAAATACCACCCCAGCAACAAAGACCTTGAGCAGCAACAACAGATCTCCCAGCAGCCAGCAACAATAGACCTTCTCAGTAACAATAATTACAGTGATTACTGGCGCAAAGACAGTGCAACCGTGAATAATAAGACACATATAAAACAAGAAATAGTAAAGTCCATAGGCAATGCAACTAGAGTTTAAAGTCCACATGTCCTTATGAAAAAAAAAAAAAAATGTCTCCCTTCCCACCCCTCTCTTGTCATTTTACCTGCAGCTTCCCCATCTCCGGCGCAAGCCTACTGCTAGGCCAGCCTTTGGGCATGATGTCACCATCCACCCCAAACTACAGTCTCAATAGGATTTCCCGACAACAAATGTTGGATGTGAGCTTGTTGTCGGAAAGTCCGACCGTGTGCATGCTCCATAGAACATTTGTTGTCAGAAATTCAGAGTGTGTGTACACAATTCCGACACACAAAAGTCCACACATGCTCGGAATCAAGCAGAAGAGCCGCACTGGCTATTGAACTTAATTTTTCTCGGCTCGTCGTACGTGTTGTACGTCACCGTGTTCTTGACGTTCGGAATTTCCGACAACATTTGTGTGACCGTGTGTATGCTTGACAAGTTTGAGCCAACATCCTTCGGAAAAAAAATCCACGTTTTGTTGTCGGAAAATCCTATCGTGTGTACATAGCTTTAGGCTTTTTGGTACACAACCATGTCGATGTACCAAAGAGCCGCTACTACTTTTCTTTAGAGCTTGTTTTGGGGTGTCCCAGTACCTATACACCTCTAATGCCCCGTACACACGGTCGGACTTTGTTCAGACATTCCGACAACAAAATCCTAGGATTTTTTCCGACGGATGTTGGCTCCAACTTGTCTTGCATACACACGGTCACACAAAGTTGTCGGAAAATCCGATCGTTCTAAACGCGGTGACGTAAAACACGTACGTCGGGACTATAAACGGGGCAGTGGCCAATAGCTTTCATCTCTTTATTTATTCTGAGCATGCGTGGCACTTTGTCCGTCGCATTTGTGTACACACGATCGGAATTTCCAACAACGGATTTTGTTGTCGGAAAATTTTATATTCTGCTCTCAAACTTTGTGTGTCGGAAAATCCAATGGAAAATGTGTGATGGAGCCTACACACGGTCGGAATTTCTGACAACAAGGTCCTATCACACATTTTCCGTCAGAAAATCTGACCGTGTGTACGGGGCATAAGTCTCCAAACTTTTTACCCCTTTTGTTATTTTGTTCAACATGCTCTGGCATTTGCCTACCCTTCTTGGCCTGTTAGGAGGATAGCCCTCCTAAACCAAATGTTCTATTCTCTTCTTGATTTTGTATAATATGTCATGTTCATGTACAGTATCTTTGGGACTATTGTCTGTACATTTCCTTTTTGACAAAATATTTGAAAAGAAAAAAAAAAAAATATATTATATATATATATATATATATATATATATATATATATATATATATATATATACATACATACATACATACATAACGCCACCTGAGTGTAGTATTAGTGTAAAATGTTTAATAAAAAATTGCATAACACTCACAGGCTAGAAGTTAAAACAATGCTCATCTGGTGTATAGTGTCACTCTGGTCTCTTGTGTCTTTCAAACTGCATCCACAGGCTGCTGGGGTAGAGAAAGGTCTGTAGCACATCCTGTGACCTTGAGGAAGTCAAACTGAACCATCATGGAACACACGGAAATGGCGTCACTAGAAGTAGAGAGACAGCTGGGAACACTGTACTGAATAGGCAGGCTACGTGCTTGGAGCTTCAGCTACTTCTACTGGCCTAGCTCCCCAGAAACAATAGACCACCATGTAAAAATATATCTCCTCCAGTAACAATATATCCCCCAGCAGTCTGCATTAATAGACCCTCCAGCACACCCTAGCACCTCTTGCCATGACATACAGTACATTCAGTACTGGAGGTCCTGGAATTGCGTTTAACAAAGCTTAATTGAACAAGCTGAAATTAAAAGCGGATTGGCTACCATGCACAGCTGCACCAGATTTTGCACTCTCCAGTTTGGGTACATCAAACCCTATGTATACGAAACCATTATGAGTAAAGATGATAATCAGGCAACAGAATGACCTGCTGTGTCATCTTGCCTGGCCATAGTCTAATGTGTAACCAAGCATATCAGGATAGAAAAGAAGAAAGAGAAAGAAAGGAGGAGTCCATAAGAGGAATAGAAGGATAAGGCATAGCAATTAAGTCCCAGGGGGATAAAGGAGATAAGGGTAGGAGTAAAGAAAACAGGGGGAATCATGGTACTTTATAGGCCTAGCAATTTTAAGTTTAGGCTACTGAGTAACTTAAGTACTTTTATCTACAAAACAATGCAAAGAAGGTGATTTACAGCAGGTGCATACCCTGCTCAGTGGCAGTTGATCAAAATCACCCACGTGCTCTAGTTCAGTCCTAAGATTTTTTATTACAGGTATCAAAGTCTTCTATACTCTCAGTAATCATCTGCTTTTACAATACTTTTAATTGATCAAAATCCAAATGATTCTTTAGATAAGAGCATTTAAGACAATTTCTTACAATATCAGCCTCTGCACTTACTTGAGTTTGAATGAGTAATTCCATAAACCATTAATGTTCTCATTGACCTCTGAATCTCTGACCCTCTGTACCTCCAATCAGACCCGCTACCAGAAAGAGGTTGTATAATTCACTGTCTTACAGAGGTGCTATAAATTCTCTCAACAGCATTCTGTATGCTAGTTACTACAAATGTATTTTAGCTGTGGAATTAGTTTTGTTCAATCATAACACTAAGCCCCGGTTCACACAGGGGCGACTTGTCAGGCGACTTAGCCGCCTGACAAGTCGCGTCCCGTTCTTTACTATGGAACCATTCTAATCGAAGCGACTCAAGTCGCTCCAACTTAGAAAAAGGTTCCTGTACTACTTTTGTACTACTTTTGGGGCGACTTCAGGCGACTTGCATTGACTTCTATACAGAAGTCGTTTTGCAAGTCGCCGCTGAAGTCGTGTGCAGGTTGCCTCACAGAGTCGGCCTGCAAGTCATGTTGCCCCTGTGTGAACCGGCAGTAAGAAGTTCCTTGTAGATTATAGGTGGTGTAATTAGAACTCTTCTACAGTTTCTAATAGAAAAGTTGTTTAGAACTCCATCTACATATTATTATTAATTGTATCTTAGTTTCTTAATTTGGGAAATCTACCTAAATGTAAATCAGCTGATATCCTAATTCAGGAAGGTAGAATAATTTGCTGTTTTTGCCATTTTTGCATTTTGACACTGTCATTGAGACGTTAAGTAGAAGATGGGTTATTGGTAAGGGGTACCACAATGAGTAACATTACCAAGAATGAGAAGACACTGAAAAATGACTGTTTCACTTTTGAGTCATAGGATAGCAACCAAATCCTGCTCTCAGAGTGCAGCCCTGGAAATGACCTTGAGCCTGGGTTCACACTATATCTAACTCGCATTGGATTTGCAGGAAAATAGTGCAGGGCCTTTTTTTTCCCGCACTGGAATCGGATTGCATGGGTTTTCTCACCCATGCGATCTGATTCCTGTGCGAGTTCACAGTTCGCACTGCGATCTGTGAACTGATCTGGTGTATTGACACCCGCAGCGATTCGCAAAAGGGACAATCTTTTTTATGCAATTCTCCTTTAAGGGGCGTGGCAAGGGGTTTGACCTATGCCTGCATACTTTTGTTGATAGGTGTCCCTCATTCCCATCTCAAAATGTTGGGAGGTATGGGAATGTCCTGTCTGAACTCACAACTAGCCTTAGGCTGGCCATACATTATACAATTTTCTTATTCAATTTTCTGTTAGATTTACCAAAACCATATAATACAGTATGAGGTCAAACCTAAACACTTTCAGTTTGTATGCAATCAGGCAGGTCCTGGCATTACATACAGTGGGGACGGAAAGTATTCAGACTTCCTTAAATTTTTCACTCTTTGTTAGATTGCACCCATTTGCTAAAATCATTTAAGTTCATTTTTTTCCTCATTAATGTACACACAGCACCCCATATTGACAGAAAAACACAGAATTGTTGACATTTTTGCAGATTTATTAAAAAAGAAAGACTGAAATATCACATGGTCCTAAGTATTCAGACCCTTTGCTCAGTATTTAGTAGATGCACCCTTTTGATCTAATACAGCCATGAGTCTTTTTGGGAAAGATGCAACAAGTTTTTCACACCTGGATTTGGGGATCCTCTGCCATTCCTCCTTGCAGATCCTCTCCAGTTCTGTCAGGTTGGATGGTAAACGTTGATGGACAGCCAATTTTAGGTCTCTCCAGAGATGCTCAATTGGGTTTAAGTCAGGGCTCTGGCTGGGTCATTCAAGAACAGTCACGGAGCTGTTGTGAAGCCACTCCTTCGTTATTTTAGCTGTGTGCTTAGGGTCACTGTCTTGTTGGAAGGTAAACCTTCGGCCTAGTCTGAGGTCCTGAGCACTCTGGAGAAGGTTTTTGTCCAGGATATCCCTGTACTTGGCCACATTCATCTTTCCCTCGATTGCAACCAGTTGTCCTGTCCCTGCAGCTGAAAAACACCCCCACAGCATGATGCTGCCACCAGCATGCTTCACTGTTGGGACTGTATTGGAGAGGTGATGAGCAGTGCCTGGTTTTCTCCACACATACCGCTTAGAATTAAGGCCAAAAAGTTCTATCTTGGTCTCATCAGACCAAAGAATCTTATTTCTCACCATCTTGGAGTCCTTTAGGTGTTTTTTAGCAAACTCCATGCGGGCTTTCATGTGTCTTGCACTGAGGAGAGGCTTCCGTCGGGCCACTCTGCCATAAAGCCCCGACTGGTGGAGGGCTGCAGTGATGGTTGACTTTCTACAACTTTCTCCCATCTCCCGACTGCCTCTCTGGAGCTCAGCCACAGTGATCTTTGAGTTCTTCTTTACCTCTCTCACCAAGGCTCTTCTCCCCCGACAGCTCAGTTTGGCCGGACGACCAGCTCTAGGAAGGGTTCTGGTCATCCCAAACGACTTCTATTTAAGGATTATGGAGGCCACTGTGCTCTTAGGAACCTTAAGTGCAGCAGAAATTTTTTCGTAACCTTGGCCAGATCTGTACCTTGCCACAATTCTGTCTCTGAGCTCTTCGGGCAGTTCCTTTGACCTCATGATTGTCATTTGCTCTGACATGCACTGTGAGCTGTAAGGTCTTATATATACAGGTGTGTGGCTTTCCTAATCAAGTCCAATCAGTATAATCAAACATATCTGGACTGAAATGAAGGTATAGAACCATCTCAAGGATGATCAGAAGAAATGGACAGCACCTGTTTAATATATGAGTGTCACAGAAAAGGGTCTGAATACTTAGGACCATGTGATATTTCAGTTTTTCTTTTTTAATAAATCTGCAAAAATGTCAACAATTCTGTTTTTTTCTGTCAATATGGGGTGCTGTGTGTACATTAATGAGGAAAAAAATTAACTTAAATAATTTTAGCAAATGGCTGCAATATAACAAAGAGTGAAAAATTTAAGGGGGTCTGAATACTTTGCGTCCCCACTGTAGTTGAAGGTAAATGTAAAGGAAATGGCAAATGGCATGTCACTAGGGTGGCAGATGTAGAAGACTTTAAACAGAATATAACTTTATGAAAATTTAGCAGTATACCAAAATGAAAAGACATCAGAGTTCAGGTAATTACTGGTGAACACATCATATAATAAAACAGGGTTTCCTTCCTGCTGCTTAGCTGTCTCTGAATAGGCTCTGAATTATTTGCTTACATTTAGCAAGAAAGGTCTGCACTGGTAAAGAATTGCATATAGCGATATAATCTAAACAAATGTATTCCTTGTGATGAACTTTCCATTAGGAATACATATACATCGCTATATTAAGGCCTGATTCTGCTGTGGAGAACTCCAATACATCATACATTCCATTAATACTTGTTGGACATTTTATGGTGTACTTTCTTGTGTTAGCATCAAGAAGAACAGAATATGTCTTCACAGAACTTATAAACATTTCTGTTGGTTATAACTGGAATAGTCATACACTTGTATTTCCATAGTGCCCTTTTATTGCAGTGTTCTTTGTGTCTGAAACCTTATAAAACCCATGGCTGTACAGTTTCCTGGACAGTCCACCCCAAACGAGGCTTTATTTGTAAGTGGATGCTTCTTTCTGTATTGGTTTTCTATAGGAGTAGTGGTTCTCAACCACTGGGCCATGGCCTCAGGGCCGCTGTTAAAAATCATGGGGCCCCATACAGCCCACCAAACATGCCTACACCCCACCTACTCCCCGGGGTTTTTGAATAAACAGGAAGCTGCTCAGCACAGAGCACTTCACATGCATTCCCTGTCCAGTGCAGCTCGGGCAACAGAGAAAGGGACTGGGGAATCTCTGTCCTCAGTCCCTTTCACAAAACTGAGAGAATTTGAGCTTTGGGATGCGCACAGTGATGGAAGGATAGATAGAGAGAAAGAAAATTAAAAAATGGGGATGAGGGAGATTAAGATTGACAACCAGAAAAAAAAGAAGAGAGAGAGAGAGAGAGAGAGACACAGACAGAGACAGAGACAGAGACAGACAGAGAGAACACTTTTTCTGGAATTTTGTCTATTTAGATTACAGTAATATTTTGACTGAATAAATCACATTTATTCATTCCTATACTTATGTTGTATGAGAATTGACTTTTTTAAATTATTGGGACATGGACAGTTTTAGAAAATTTTACTGGACCCCGGTGTCACTAAGGTTGAGAACCATTGCTATTATAGAGCATCTCCTATGGTTTTTAATACCAAGATCGTCCTGCATTTACATGCAGGAACCACAGAGTCTCACTCCATCTGCTTTAGCAGAAAGAACCTTCATAAAATGATTGCATTCAACATGAAAATTCAACAGGATGAGTGAGACCTCTTGTAAATGCCACATATACGCAAGCTGTAAATGAGTCTCTGTATTCCTTATCTCTTTATATAGACAGTATCATTATGAAGCCAATGCATCATCAGGGCTGGAACTAGCATTCCTAAATACAGAGGTCATGAATGGCAATCATTATTTTGTCATGACGGTTTCCCTTTAGGATGATGTACCTGTCATAAGGTATGGTAGCCACAGGTCACGTACAGGACTAATAATATATATCATGCAAATAATCTGTCCCAAGCCAGTGTTTACACCTTTAAGTGACAGTCCTTTGGGATAATGCCATCCAAATGTTTTGGTTTTTTTTGTACAGTTTGAACCGCTAGGTATCAGCAATAGGGTGGAGCTCTCAGTTCAGTCCAAAACACAAGTCTGGACTGAATTTAGTTTCTGAGTTGGTCTTTTTCTCCCACTGATATATATACACGTTTCCTTCTTCTGCTGTCAGTGGTTTTCCTTCACAACCAGAGACATCACCTATCGGCATGGGACATTTTTTTTAAATTAAAAAAACTTACCCCTTACTCATTCATATGGGGGGGGGGGGCATATATGGGTGCCCCAGATTCTGATAAGCCCCCCATCTGCAGAATCCCACAACCACTAGGTTAGGGTTGTGGGGAAGAGGCCCTTTGTCCTTTGTCCAGGGGGTCCCCCCTTGCAAGATGCCACCCAACCCCCCCATGTTGGTTCAGGAAAGGTGGGGGGGGGGGGGCGCACACTCTTTTCTTTCTTTCCTGGCCTGCCAGGAAATACACTATGGTTTTTTGAGGGGAACCCCAGACTTTTTATTCCTTGATTTTTATATGGGGTTCCCCCTAAAAGCCATGCCAGACCTTCAATTAGAATATGGGGCTGGTATAAATGAAGGGCACTCCCAGCCGCTTTGTTAACAAACAGAACAAAGTTGTCATTTGCTGGCAATTTAAGCACTTCAGGATTGCCCTCCTGCATTGTACTGCGGACAGACGGCTCCTACAGGCACAGTGATGTACCTATGCGTCGCTGCTTCCGAGTCCCCCCCACCAACTCCCGCTGCGATTGGACACAGCAGGAATTTATCAGTAGGTCCTGACCAATGATGCATGGCTGAGACATGCTGATTGGCTGTGTCCAATCATGGCACAGAGCCTTGTGTTGATAAACAAAACAGGGCTCTGTACAGAGGGAGCAATCTCTTTGTTTCTTAGCAAGGAGAAGGAACAAACTAATTTTTAGTTAAAAAAAAAAAAAAAAGCACATAAAACACACATTAACACATCAACACTTGTTAGGCACACAATTAACCCCTTTATTCCCCCCCCCCCCCGAGATGTAAACCCCTTCCCAGCCAGTGTTATTAGTACAGAGACAGTGCACTGTATTAGGCCCCTTTCATACCCACAGCACGGCCGCGTTAGCAGTAAAGCGCCGCTTTTCGGCCGCTAGCTAGGTTTACATGCTGCTGCCGAATCGCTTTGCAGGTGCTTCAGCAGCGGTGCCAATGGGCAGGAGCGGTGTATACACTGCTCCTAAACCGTTCCAAAGATGCTGCTTCCAGGACTTTTTCTAATGTCCTGCAAGCGCACCGCCCCAGTGTGAAAGCACTGGGGCTGCAGGAGATTAATTTTTCAGGTGCTATTTTTAGCCCTTTAGCGCCTGAAAAACACCTCCATTATGAAAGGGGTCTCAGTGTCACTGGTGATGTCAGTTCCCACGCAGCATCAGTTAGTGTCAGATTGTCCGCCGACATCATAGTCCCACTATAAGTCACTGATCACCGCCATTACAAGTATACAATACACAGAAAGTAAACAAATTGTTTTGGTTTTTTCTTTCAGATTTATGGTCTTTTCTTATTTATATTAAAAAAAAAAAAAAAAAAAAAAAAAAAAAAAAAAGCAGTGGCGACCAAAAGAAAGCTCTATTTGTGTGAGAAAATTATATCAATTTCATTTGCATACAGCGGTTGCATGATCATGCAACTACCAATTAAAGTAGCACAGTACTAAATAGAAAAAAATGGCCTGGTTATAGGGGGTAAAAACTATCAGAGGTCATAGGTTGTCTATGTACAGATGTGGCACTTCACAGGCAGGTTAAGGGCACCCCCAGGCATGTTATTTTAAGAAATTTTGCATTTTTATTGTTGACCTTTAAGCATTATTATTAAGATCACTGCTTTCCAAACAGAATTTTTTAACATTTTTTTTTGTGCTTTGGGACATGTTCCCCAGGGTTGTCCCCACCCCCATGCCATTTGTTTGACAATTTCTTGCCTGTTAAGTTCAGCAGGGACCGGACGAATTTTGATCCATCTTTGGGCAGGCTGGTTGTATTAATCCATCAATCGACTTCAGTAAAACCAGCCTGTCTGCGTTTTTTTTTTTTTAATGCCCAATCACTGCCAGCGGCTATAGCTGCCAGCAGTGATCAGTGTACTTTGCAGGTGGGGAAGGCTCCTGCTCTCCCTAAAGACAGAGAACAATAGCACTGCAGGAGGGAATCCCCCTGTCAACATTGAGGCCGAGTTCACACTGGTGCGAACACAGACATTGCATGGGATTCGCACCGCATTGCTGTGCAGATCACAAATTCAGTCAGTCATTTGCACCAAAATGGTGTAGGACCCTTTTTAAGGTCCGCACCGGAATTGGACCGCAAACCCATGCGATCCGATTCCTATACCATTTGACAGAGGGTGTCATTTCCTTTCTATTGACACCTGCGGCAGTTCACAGAAGGAAGTGTAAACTGCCCGTGAGTGACATGTAATGCAGGAACCCGCACAGGAATAGCGCTGGTTCCCACATCGCATGTGTGAATCCAGCCTGACACTGTTTTGATGGGGGAATCAAGCTATTTTCTTTCCTTTCACCATGGCCTACCTTAACCTAGAAATGACCCTAAGGCTGGCCATACATTATACAATTTTCTTGTACAACTTTCCTTTAGATTTACCAAAACCATATAATAGGAGGTCAAACCTAAACACTTTCAATTTGTATGCAATCGGAAAGGCCCTTATACTACATAGTTAAAGGTAAATCTAAAGAAAATTGAATAAGAAAATTGTAAGGTGTATGGCCAGCTTTACTGTTTGTTTCTTTTCGTTTTTTTATATTTGGCTCGAATACCTTCAGTGGGGTTCTGCATTAAAACTTTAGTAATGTTTAACACACCCCGAACTGAAGCCAGGTATGTTCGGCTCATCCCTAATCACCAATATTGAAAAATATACAGGAAGTCTGCTTTTATGACAACACTATATAACTAATCAATCATTTACAACGTATTTAGCTACCTGGTTCAATATAATAATGCTTAAGGATTTAAAGTGCATAAAACCATACCCAAAATTCTTGTCTTTTCCAATCAGACAAAAAAAATAAAATTAAAAAATTGTATAAATTATTATTTTTTTTTATATATAATGATGAATAGAAGATCAAGGGTTAACCTACATCACTCCCAACCCATTATTGACTGGACGCAACAGGTTTACAATACATGTTAAAAAGCAGAACATATTGCTGTATTTTCCTTTGTTTTGTTACTTTAACTGGAAGGTAACGCATGCAATTTTATTTCTTATCCTTAATTTAAAAACAAATAAAAATATAAAAAGGTAAAATATATATGTGAAATAAAAACAGCCATAACACAGCCCGCTAATCTGATACAAAAGCTTGGTAACTGTCTTAGCTCTGGGAAATGATAGGTGATTTCCTAAACTAAAAATAGAAATAGTAAAAAAAACTTTGTGGCAGTTGACTTTGTACTTACAGATTTCGGGGCAGCGCCTGGCTCTGATGTTGTTGTGACGGTGGACGCAGTTTTGTATCTCATCATCTTGTCATTCAGCAGAGATCTGTCTGTGGATTACAGAAATGTATGCTCCTCCAGTCTCCTCTTGTTGAACTCAGTCAGTTGGCTTGCTCCATGTAGTAAGATTACTCATTCGCACACATGTCCCTGAGACAGACTAAGAAGGGGTTTAAGCTCTGATGATCTGACAGTGGAAGTGCTGTTAAATCTCTCCTCCCTTTTCCTGTAGCTGGAGATGTCCTGGTGGAGTAATCCTCCTTTGTCCACAAGTGTCAGAAGAGCTGGATGATAGCTCCCTTCTGCTCTGCTCTGGATGACAGCTCCCCTTTCCTCTGCTCTCTGGGTGACAGCTCCCCTTTCCTCTGCCCTCTGGATGACAGCTCCCCTTTACTCTGCTCTCTGGATGACAGCTCCCCTTTCCTCTGCTCTCTGGATGACAGCTCCCCCTTTCCTCTGCTCTCTGGATGACAGCTCCCCCTTTCCTCTGCTCTCTGGATGACAGCTCCCCTTTACTCTGCTCTCTGGATGACAGCTCCCCTTTCCTCTGCTCTCTGGATGACAGCTCCCCTTTCCTCTGCTCTCTGGATGACAGCCCCTCTCTGATTTCCTCTCTGGATAACAGCTGTCTTCTGATCACCTGCACTAACATAACACAAGGACAAACTCAAGTGCAGCTTCTTCTCTGGCTCATCTCACCTGTAGCTTCCTACTTGACTTGTCAGGCAGCATTCATGGCAGATATTTGTGCTGCTTACCTGGACAGAAGCATGAAAGCACATCAGGCAACTCCCTCCCGCCCCGTCACAGCTAGGAGGGTGGTGTCATTCTTCAATGTGACAGTAGAGACCTGGCCCAGGTTAACCTGTCACTCTCCACATGTTGGGAAACAGCCTGGTGGAGTTAGAAAGCAGCTCAGTGGAATACCAGGAATGCAAGTTTGTGCATATGGGTTTTTTTTAAAGGTTAATTAGTAGTAGTTAGTATATTTCCATTCACGTGAAAGGTGGATACGTTCACCATTTGCAAAAAAAAAAAAATATAATAATAATTGCACAAGAAAGCTAAATAAATAAATACAACACAAAAGTAATAAATGCAAAATACGAATAAAATAAAATGAATGGATACTGTATTGTAAATGGAAAAACATATATATAATAAATGCAAAAATAAAGAAATAATAAAAAAAAAAATAGCTTATTTTAAAAAAAATTGCATTTATTTTTTATTTTTTTTATTTTTGCCTGCCAACAAAGCATTCCAACCATAATCAGTGGATTGTGGATGCAATACTCTTGCTCCTGAAGACTATTCCTCCAGCTGCAGTGAGCACCCATGCAATCTGATTCCAGTGCAGACCAAAAAAAGGGTCCTGCACCATTTTGGTGCAAATATGATGCAATTTCAGTCACACAATTTGTCTGGCTGAATTCACAAAGCACAGACAAAATCACATGCGATGTCTGAGTCTAGCGTGAACCCAGCCTCAGTTACAGGGCTGGAGGAAGTATCAATAGACTTCAAGTGCAGCGATGTCACCGCACTTGTGTTCCATTGACACGTATAGTCCTTCTGACATGGTGGTGTTTTTTTCATTCAGTTTTCTAGGAACAACTGATGGGAGGAGCCACGCACAGTTGCGCTGAATTCATATAATGGCAGGTCTCAAGACTCCCTGGCCAATTTGGGTCTCAGGACCCGCTTCCTGATTGGCCGGGAGGAGAAGCAGGAAGACATTAGCGAATATTATTTTGCTACTGTCACACAAGTCGGTGGGCTCTGCGCCCCCCGAGCCAACCCTTTCTGAAGCCAATTAGAGCCTCAGGCTCTAATCATGTGCTTCAAAGAAAAAAACTCACAATGAAATCCATGCGTCCAGTGTCCTGCATGGAGATTAGGGGCCGGGTGCATGGATTAGGGGGGCGGCACCCCTGCGCCCCTAATGTGCGGGCCCCCACTGGTGCCACCCGTCTTGAGGGTGTCACCCGGTGAAGTCCTCACCCCCTGAACTCCAACGCCACTGACTGGAAAAAAAGAGGCTTTAGCTACAGTCCCCTGCATCTTGGCCATGTCCCTCTGATGCGTTTCATCATGATTGGGCTTAATCATAGAGCTCAAGAGCATGACCAAAATGCAGGGACTGTACCTAAAGTCTTTGTGTGTTTACCAGTGGATGTAGCTGATTGTAGTTGAGTGTTCCCCTAAGTTGGCTGTTGGGATTAAAACATGCTCTTGGAGGAGCTGGCAACTACAGCGAGAGGAGAACCAAAAAAAAGTTCAAGCAGGAGGCTTTTGAGTGGCAGTTTCTCTTGTATTTGTGATTTACAGGGTTGAAACTGGAACCGAAGGGATATATCGCCTCTTCACCACTTGTCAAACACCTCTTCAAGATAATCCAGTGCAGATCACTTTTCAGAGGCGCATCAAGGGCTGCCACATGTCTAAACCTAGCCTTAGGGCCAGTTCTCCCCATGCAGTCCAGTGCATTCTTTTTCTGCATCAAAAAAGCATGGAAAGTAGGTTATATGGTTTCCAATGGCATAGTTCACACCAGTGCGGTCAGTTCCAGGGCTTTCCAGTTCCAGAAAAAAACACAGAACGTGCTGAATTTTTTCTGTAGTGGACTGTACTGGAACGCAGTAAAACGCATCAGAAACACACCAGAATGTACTCAAACGCATCAAAAATGCACTGGACCCCAGTATAGTGAAAAAAAAAAACAGGAAAAAAAGCAGAAAAAGAAGAATGCATCAGGAAACATATCAAAAACGCACTGGAATGCGCCAAAAACGTGCATGCAGAAACTTATCCAGAGCAGATCTGGAGTGCATTTTTGGGGTGTCAATTAATACACACAGTACACTATACGGTCAAAAGTATTGGGACACCTGCCTTTACACGCACATGAACTTTATTGGCATCCCGGTCTTAGTCCGTAGGGTTCAATATTGCGTTGACCCACCCTTTGCAGCTATAACAGCTGTACGGACTAATTAGAGCGGAGACTGCGAGCCAGGCCTTCTCGTCCAACATCAGTGCCTGACCTCACAGATGCGCTTCTGGAAGAATCGTCATACATTCCCATAGACACACTCCTAAACCTTGTGGACAGCCTTCCCAGAAGAGTTGAAGCTGTTATATCTGCAAAGGGTTGGCCAACTCAATATTGAACCCTACGGACTAAGACTGGGATGCCAATAAAGTTCATGTGCGTGTAAAGGCAGGTGTCCCAATACTTTTAACAATATAAGGTACAACATAATCATAAGCAAAAAATAAAAACTATATATTCAACAAGATTTCCCATCAATCAGTAAAAAAAAAAAATATATATTTAGACATAAATATTGCTTTTATTGATGGAAAATGTTGTTGAATAAATATTCTCTTTTTTTCATATCTATGTTTTATATACTCGGCATCTTTAAAGTCTCCAGTCTTTTCTTTCTTTGTTGTGTAATTCACATCATTAGGGATGATGGTACAATTGACCTATCAGATAAAATTCCCTAGCTAGCAAATACCCTTTTTATATATTTTGCTAAATTTTGCACCATATATCCTATTTTACAAGTACTGTTGATACCTGGCAGGCGCAGCACCCAGATTATTGCAGATTGCTTGTACTTAACATTCCAGCATAACAGAATTTAACACCATTATTAAAGCACTGACTGTATTTTACTGTATAGAGAATATTAACATTCTTTGAATGATTGTTTATAAAAATTATGTGTTTTTATTACATTACGTAGAAGTTGCTTCCAAATATATTTTAATGCCGTTACATTATTAATTTTACGTTTACAAGTGATTAATGTATAGTAATAGGAATGATCAACATTTCATCGTGACAAATTGAGCTTTTGAAGCATCACCACCACTTTAAACATACACGCCCTTATTAAAGTTATTGACATGGGATCCTGAGCGTGCATGCTGCACTAACGAGCAAACACACAATACACAGTGACAGCTGATAGTGCAGCCAGCTCCTGTTACTGAGCTCTTCCCTTTCATACAAGGAGGAGTTCATACAGCTGACACATTGGCCAAACCCTTTATATGCCAGGGGCAAATGCATGGCTGATAGCTGTTACTGAATTCCTGGCACAATTATCCACTGTATTTTAAAAAAGGATGATTCATAATGGAAAATAGAGAACGCTGTCATTTTATTCATTCCACAATGACATTAAGTGACAGGACGTAATGTATTCTATCATGTTATTATATGGGCATAAAAACAACCAGAAAAACAGAATAATAATAATTGTGACACTAATGTGGGCACACAACAACCTGTTGTGAAATGATAGGGTTAGATTTCAAAGAATAGAATTTTATTATCAGTATAGGAATTACATGGAACATACAGTATATTGTTTCTGGGTTCATAGTAAAAGAACACACCTATTTAATATGTTAGTAGCTATACATTAAGAAAATGATAATCTTTTTAAAGTTACCATATTTAAAAATAGATTTACATCATTATGTAAATTGGGAAATTGCTTACTAGATTGCAGCACCTCTGTGTAGTAATATGTAGGGGTACTGGAGTATGAATCAGCAGGCCCTGTTTGCTTGCCACAATGAAATCTGACTATAAAAACAGATGGGCTGTAGCTAAACAATCATGTGAACAAGACTTACCTAGTGCATTCGTTTGTACAAGTGGTTTTCAACCACCAAGCCGTGGCCAGCTCCAATATTGCTCAGGTTCTCTAAGTCTGGCCATACTTGTGTCAGTTTTCTTTCTTTTTTTATTTCATACAGATTTTATTAAAGTTTTTTTCAAGTACAATACAGTAAATGGTTTCATAGACAGCACTGCAGGTATACTAGTACATACAGAAAATGTAACAAATATGGCATACAAAAACAACTCTTCCTAAAGCCTAAATATACATTAAGATCTGAGGGAGTCATCCTGTCCCTGCAATGTTTGAGTAGCTATTCCCACTATTGTATCCTTCATTCAAGGTTATTGTAGGAAGTAGCCATAAGCTGTGCAAAATTTAAGAACAAGGTATATAGGAGCACTACTGGTTAGGTCATTTGAGATATCCCAAAGGGGTGTGGAAGCAAAATCGGTCAACACTTTTTTTTGGTACTGGTCCCGTCTTCCCCTTTCATGTTGAGCTGGGAAGGGTAAGGGGGGAAGGGCGGGGGGGAGAGAAAAAAAAAAGGGGGTGAAAAAGGGGGGGAGGGGGAAGGGGGGGAAGGGGGGGAAGAGGAGCGGGGGGGAGTAGGAGTACAGAAGAAGAGGGAGGAAAAGAATTTGTATCTTACGGCTCATGGAAAGCGGTCAGGAGGATCCTTTGCTACTCATGGAACATGTCACTTGCTATGTCGTATCAGCTCATGGTAGGCTTGGGGTTCTCGGTAGGTGTAACAAGCTGCCCAAATGGCTGAGTATTCAGATATTTTGTTGTGTCAGTTTTCTTGTTTGTAATGCTACCCCCGTATGAGCCGGTAAGAAGATTGCCCAGATCCACAAAATCATGTGCAAAACACATAGTTCCAATCACTCTTCAGGCTCACCAACTAGTATAGGGGCATGTTTTTTTTCTGATGCTTTATTAACCACCTGACATCCGGCCGTAGCCGAATGACGGCTTCAGCGCGGATGTCAATTCCCGGGAGGACGTCATATGACGGCCTCCCCTTTCCTCGCTCCCCGTGCGCGCTCACGAGCGCGCAACGGGGAAATTCTGTGTTGGCCGTGTCCCTTGGACACAGCCAATCACAGATCGCTGTAAACGGCCAATCACAGCGGCCGTTTACAGCGCGATCGCTGCCTCCAATGAGAGATGATCTAAAATGTAAACAATTGAGATCATCTCTCATTGCCGGCTCTCTCTCCTCACACAGAGACAGCGTGTGAGGAGAGAGAGAAACTGTCAGCGATCTGTGAGTTTGTAATTAACATTTACTGTGCCTACAGTGCCCACAGTGCCCATCAATACAGTGCCCATCAACACAGTGCCCCATCAATACAATGCCCCATCAATACAGTGCCCCATCAGTACAGTGCAGCATCAGTACAGTGCCAATCGGTGCCCACCTGTGCCAAATCGGTGCCCACCTGTGCCAATCGGTGTCCACCTGTGCCAATCGGTGTCCACCTGTCTGCCCAGCGGTGATTAGTGTCCAGCTGCACATCTGCACAATCAGTGACCACCTGTGTCACCTCATCAGTGCCCACCTGTGCCACCTCATCAGTGCCCACCTGTGCCACCTCATCAGTGCCCACCTGTGCCACCTCAGTGCCCACCTGTGCCAATCAGTGCACATCTGTGCTGCCTCAGTGCACATCTGTGCCGCCTCATCAGTGCCCATCTGTGCCGCTCCATCTGTGCCGCTCCATCTGTGCCGCCCCACCTGTGCCGCCCCATCTGTGCCGTCCCATCAGTGCCCAGCTGTGCCACCTCATAAGTGCACATCTGTGCAATCTCAGTGCACATCTGTTCCACCTCGTCAGTGCCCACCTGTGCCGCCTCGTCAGTGCCCACCTGTGCCGCCTCATCAGTGCCCACCTGTGCCGCCTCATCATTGCCCACCTGTGCCGCCTCATCAGTGCCCACCTGTGCCACCTCATCAGTGCCCACCTGTGCCACCTCATCAGTGCACATCTGCACATCTGTTCCACCTCATTAGTGCACATCTGTTCCACCTCATCAGTGCACATCTGTTCCACCTTATCAGTGCCCCTCTGTGCCACCTCAGTGCCCATCTGTGCTCATCAGTGCCGCCTCATCAGTGCAGGCTTAGCAACCATGGCCAAAAGAAGCTTTTCCGCCGAGGAGGCGTACCAAATACTGTCCCAGGCCGACGAGAGCAACGGGGAGCTCTCTTTTTCAGATTCCCTTTCCGATTCCGAGTCGGACATAAACTATGAGCCAGTCCTCAGTAGTGAAACACTGAGTGACTCAGAGGAGGAAGAGATTCGGCCCGCCAAACGAAGGCGTTCTGGTGGGGAGGCAGTGGCATCTACCAGCACGCCAGTCCCGTCCACCAGCACGGCAGTCCCGTCCACCAGCACAGCAGTCCCGTCCATCAGCACGGCAGTCCCGTCCACCAGCACGGCAGTCCCGTCCATCAGCACCGCAGTGCCTCGGCAAGAAAGGCCAAGGACCCAAGCCAGCCTTCCCTATGCCCTGCAGAACCCCTTGTGGCTTCCTCCTAATTCAGGAGAAGCCAACATTCCCCCTTTCACTGCCCAGCCAGGAGTCCAGGTGAACACGGAGAATTTTTCCCCAATAGATTTTTTTAGTTTATTTTTTACCGAGGACATGCTGTCAAGTATTGTGGCCCAGTGCAACCTTTATGCACATCAATTCATTGCGAATAATCCAACGTCCTACTATGCCCGTCCCTACGAATGGAGAGACCTAACGGTGGTGGAGTTGAAGGTTTTTTTAGGGCTCACATTTAACATGGGACTCACGAAAAAAAAACACTTTGCTGTCCTATTGGTCAACCCACCCCCTCCAACACCTGCCAATATACTCCAAGGTGATGCCCAGAAACAGATACCTCATGATATTGAGGTTTCTTCATTTCAACGACAATACCCAGTGCCCTCCCCGAAATGACCCAAACTATGATAGACTTTTCAAAATTCGGCCACTTTTAAATTATTTTTCTGCACTATTCCCCCTGCTGTTTACCCCAGACAAAAACATATGTGTGGATGAGTCCCTTCTTAAGTTTAGTGGCAGGCTTAAGATGAAGCAATATATTCCCAGTAAAAGGGCACGCTATGGGGTGAAGGTATACAAATTATGTGACCGAGTCACAGGTTACTTGTATGCCTTCAAAGTGTACGAAGGGAAGGACACCCAGCTGCAACCCCCTAATTGCCCAGACTACTTGGGATCAAGCGGGAAAATTGTTTGGGATCTCACATACCCCCTACTGGAGAAAGGCTACCACCTGTACGTAGATAACTTCTACACATCTCTGCCCCTGTTCCACAACCTGCATCGGATGAAGACGCCTGCATGTGGTACCATCAAAAAGAACCGGAAGGGCTTTCCTCAAAGTCTGGTAAATAAAAAATTGAGAAAAGGAGAAACGGCGAGTCTACGAAACAACGAGATTTTGGCAGTGAAGTGGAGAGACAAAAGAGATGTATACATGTTGTCTTCAATCCACGATGATACCTTCATGGAAGTCCCCAGAAGAAATGGCCCCATACAGAAACCTAAATGCGTTTTTGACTATAATTTGTTTATGGGGGGAGTCGACTTGAATGACCAGATGCTGGAACCGTACCTTGCCACAAGACGGACATATCATTGGTATAAGAAAGTCGCAATTTATTTTTTTCATTTGGCCATCTACAATTCTTATGTCATTTATCGTAACTCCACCCAAAACCCCAAACGCTTCCTTGGCTACCAGGAGGACGTTTTCACTGCCCTTACATTCCCGAACGGCCCCCCAGAAAATATCCGATCTGATGTTCTAAGTCGACTCTCCGAACGCTACTTCCCAGATAAGATCCCTCCCAAACCAACAGGCCAACGACGGCAAAAAAAATGTAAGGTGTGTACCAGAGCTGGATTCAGAAGAGACACATCTTATTATTGTGCACAATGTCCTTCTGAACCAGGCCTCTGCGTAGGTGAATGTTTTCGTCGTTACCATACTTTAGTAAATTATTAGTAAAGTATGGTAAACGTAAGCCTCCGTTCCTGCAATTTACCCTCACACCCCTTATGCCACTGCCTCCTCTGTAACTGACCCTGGCTTGTTATTTGACCACGCTTCTGCCTAACGATTCTGCACATACCTCTGCCTGATCTGGAACTGACCCTGGACTGTTATTCGACCATGCTTCTGCCCAACGATTCTGTACATACCTCTGCCTGATCTGGAACTGACCTTGGACTGTTTGACCATGATATTTGCCTGCCTCTTGGACTGATCTTGTACCCTGCAACTGGACTAGTGGGATTCAACACAGGGGTCTCACATATGTGAGGGGCTCCAGAATTGTTTTTCTGGATGAAGAAAACAATTTATTTTGTTTTCTCAATCCTAGATTAGGGTCTGGAGACTCGGAGGCTTCAAAGAGATTTGGGTGGGAGAAGCCTCTACCCCTGTCCCCATTCTGTCCTGAACGAGGCCCTACTTCTGCCTGTAGGACTTACTGCCGTCACGCCTCTGCCTGTTGCACTGACCACACCACATGGACCTGCCTACTACCAGGACCAATATTTTTGGCACTGCGGACAATATCTCTGCCTGCACTGACCCTGGACTTTATATGGACAGTAACCCTGCCTGCTGCCTGGACAATTGTGTTCACCGCTGCTGACCAAGTCCCTGCCTGCTGCCTGGACCAGTGCTATCCTCCTGTGTACAACTGCGCTACTACAACCACAGGTAATCTTTTTTGTTTACGCTTTGCTCAGCATAATGTATTTTGGGGTGTAATTCTTGGTATGTGCATGCTATGTGTCCCTGGAACACCTGACGGTGTTCCTTGCATGTTTGGCCTCTGTATGTGGCCAGGCAGTGAAAAAGTCCCACACATGTGGTATCGTAATACTCAGGAGGAGTAGCAGAATGTATTTTGGGGTGTCATTTTTGCTATCTAAATGCTATGTGTTGGAAATATCTTATAAACGGACAACTTTGTGTAAAAAAAAATGCGTTTTCATTTTTTTCCATATTTTCCAAAAACTTCTGGAAAAAAATAAACCATTCAAAAGACTCATTATGCCGCATAGATTATACGTTGGGGTGTTAGCTTTCCAAAATGGGGTCATTTTGTGGGTGTTTCCATTGTCCTGGTGCTCCAGGGCCTTCAAAAGTGCAATAGGTGGTTGAGAAATGTGATGTGTAATTTATGCTCCTAGAACACCTGATGGTGCTTCATGCATGTTGGGCCTCTGTATGTGGCCAGGCAGTGAAAAAGTCCCACGAATGTGGTATCGTAATACTCAGGAGGAGTAGCAGAATGTATTTTGGGGTGTCATTTTTGCTATCTAAATGCCATGTGTTGGAAATATCTTATAAACAGACAACTTTGTGTAAAAAAAAATGCGTTTTCATTTTTTTCCACATTTTCCAAAAACTTCTGGGAAAAAATAAACCATTCAAAAGACTCATTATGCCTCATAGATTATACGTTGGGGTGTTAGCTTTCCAAAATGGGGTCATTTTGTGGGTGTTTCCATTGTCCTGGTGCTCCAGGGCCTTCAAAGGTGTAACAGGTGGTTGAGAAATGTGATGTGTAATTTATGCTCCTAGAACACCTGATGGTGCTCCATGCATGTTGGGCCTCTGTATGTGGCCAGGCAGTGAAAAAGTCCCACACATGTGGTATCGTAATACTCAGGAGGAGTAGCAGAATGTATTTTGGGGTGTCATTTTTGCTATCTAAATGCTATGTGTTGGAAATATCTTATAAACCGACAACTTTGTGTAAAACAAAATGTGTTTTCATTTTTTTCCACATTTTCCAAAAACTTCTGGAAAAAAATAAACCATTCAAAAGACTCATTATGCCTCATAGATTATACGTTGGGGTGTTAGCTTTCCAAAATGGGGTCATTTTGTGGGTGTTTCCATTGTCCTGGTGCTCCAGGGCCTTCAAAAGTGTAATAGGTGGTTGAGAAATGTGATGTGTAATTTATGCTCCTAGAACACCTGATGGTGCTCCATGCATGTTGGGCCTCTGTATGTGGCCAGGCATTGAAAAAGTCCCACACATGTGGTATCGTATTACTCAGGAGGAGTAGCAGAATGTATTTTGGGGTGTCATTTTTGCTATCTAAATGCTATGTGTTGGAAATATCTTATAAACGGACAACTTTGTGTAAAAAAAAATGTGTTTTCATTATTTTCCACATTTTCCAAAAACTTCTGGAAAAAAATAAACCATTCAAAAGACTCATTATGCCTCATAGATTATACGTTGGGGTGTTAGCTTTCCAAAATGGGGTCATTTTGTGGGTGTTTCCATTGTCCTGGTGCTCCAGGGCCTTCAAAAGTGTAATAGGTGGTTGAGAAATGTGATGTGTAATTTATGCTCCTAGAACACCTGATGGTGCTCCATGCATGTTGGGCCTCTGTATGTGGCCAGGCAGTGAAAAAGTCCCTCACATGTGGTATCGTAATACTCAGGAGGAGTAGCAGAATGTATTTTGGGGTGTCATTTGTGGTATACACATTCCATGTGAGAGAAATAAGCTATTACAATGACAATTTTGTGGGAAAAAAAAAAAAAAATCTCAATTTTGCAAAGAATTGTGGGAAAAAAATACAACTTCAAATAACTCACCATGCCTCTAACTAAATACATTGAAATGTCTACTTTCCAAAAAGGGGTTATTTGGGGGGCATTTGTACTTTCCTGGCTTGTTAGGGTCTCGGGAAATGAGATAGGCCTCAGTACATCAGATGTGATAATTTTTTTATGATTTGCACCATAGCTTGTAGACTCTAAAACTTTCACACAGACCAAATAATTTCCACAAATTTTTGGTTATTTTTACCAAAGATATGTAGCAGTATAAATTGTGGCCAAAATTTATGAAGAAAAATTACGAATTTGCAAAATTTTATCACAGAAATTAGAAAAAATTGTGTTTTTTTTCAAAATTTTCGGTCTTTTTTCATTTATAGCGCAAAAAATAAAAAACCCAGAGGTGATCAAATACCACCAAAATAAAGCTCTATTTGTATGAAGAAAAGGACAAAAAAATCATTTGGGTACAGTGTTGCATGACTAAGTAATTGTCATTCAAAGTGTGAGAGCACTGAAAGCTGAAAATTGGTCTGGATAGGAGGGGGGTTTAAGTGCCTAGTAAGCAAGTGGTTAAGAACTTGGATAGGTAGTGGGCAATGTTAGGATATTCCAGTAACCCCTAGCAAAAATTTGAGAACTTTCTCTTATAGAACTGTGACCCAAGCCCTTGTACAAGTAAAGAGTGGACTGGGCTTTGTAGTAGCAACTTGAGGAGATTAGTCTTCCCCTCTGGACAGCCTGAGTGTAGTGCTCACCCCCGAATGAGCCGCTGGATATCGGGTTCCCCACTCCTGCAGAGCCAGGCAACAAGAATTCTGGACACGTTCTTCAGATACAAGGAACAGTCTACGAGCTTGGTTTTTATGTTTTACTAGGGGTAATGCCTTGGATGGGGAATATGAATTATGGGATGCCCAACTTGATAGCAACAAAATCAGGGACAACTTCCTCCCTATGTACAACTCTGATTTATCTCACTCCTGGCAGCTGACAGACTCTTATAAAAAAGCAAAAGCCTCTTAAGGACTAGGAACTTTCCATTCCTTTTGAAAGTAGCACAAATGTAGGTTGCATTCAGGCGTGACTCCAACTCCATTGTAGACATCCTAGTTCCACTGACTTCAGGAACTACCTGCCCACCTTGCTGCTTCTTCATTAGACCACCTGGCTTCAACTGAAGATTTCCCAGGCCAAGGTAAAAGGAAAGATATAAGCCCAATGCTGTCTTCCAGAAAGGCTTATATATGTGACAGTCTTTGCCCTTGTAAGGTGCTGACTGTGCTGATGTACTTACACTGTCCTCTTTGCTCTTGCTGCTTCCTAGGCAAGATTCCTTCCGAACCATGATGCTGCCAGAATCCTCCCAGGCCAGCCTGATCTCCAGCACCCGGTAGAGCTCCCCCAGCAAGGGTTCCCCAGGCCAGTCTCCTCAGCACTCCATCTTCCACCCAACCCCCTGCCAGCATGACTCATCCATATTTAAGGGCTAGCTCAGCTGCTAGGCCCACTTCTTTAGTGTTGGCTGAGCTCCCCTAAGTATGCAGATCAACCCTCCTGGCCCCTGCCCTCCAGTTTCTAGAAAGTTCTCAATGCTTCCAGATCCAAGGGGAGGCACCAGAGTCCTGCCTGTATGAGTCATCCAGGCCTAAACTGAAGTAAACTATTCACCCAGACTCAAAGACTCATTTTACCATGAGCAAAAAAACATAAATTTGCCTGCACTGCCACTAATAGTACACAAGAGGGTGCTGAATGAGCAAAGTCAATTCACTAAGAAATAAATAGACTGCGCTCTTCAGGACACAGAACACAATGTTCCCTTTAAGCCCGCTGACTCTAGTACACGATGGATAGCCTCAGCACACGGTCTCTAGGAACCAGTCTGCACCCACAAATGTCCTTGGATAATTGGCTGCCTCCTTCCAATATCATTGTGACACTTTCACCCTGTGATACCAGACTAGATCCCCAGATAACACTCCCTCAGTCAGCATTCATCAACTTTAGGCAAAGTAGGCCTCCAGGTAGCCCGTCTGAGGTCTTGACACCCTGAAGGCACAAGACAGAATGGTTAAGGGGGCAGCAGCCCCCCTAGGCTGTGATCTCTTCCTCAGGGAAAAAGACCAGGCTGCTCTCTGTCCTATAGTATTTATACAGACTCCCAGTCACCATCTGGACAACTCTCCCCAGGGATTGGCCAGAGCTGTATGACTATTCAGCTGCTGATTGGACACTTCCTGCCCACTAACTTCCAGAACATTTCTGGACCAGCCAAGGGAAAGCAGTCAATCCTGCAGTCACTGAAACATTGAACAGGCCAGAACAATTAACACAGACACACTGAATACAGTGAGCCCAAACTTAATTTTCCTAACAATGAAATGGAGCTGTACTGAATACAGTTAGCCAGAACTAAATTTACCTAATCCTAGCACCTATCTGGGATGGTGCTACATATTCAACCAGCAGGTTGACCTAAAAAAACTGATATGATTCCCCCATCTGCATCTGATCTGATTCCCCCATCTCCATCTTTCTACATCCCACTGTGTCTTTGTATTCCGACAGAGGGGAGGCTTCCCCACCATTAGACTATACAGATCAGTGCTGCAGGCTATAGCCTGCAGCAGTGATCAATTGAGAAAATACCGACAGAACAGTTGGACAGAAGTCAATTCAGTAGATGGACTTCCCTCTGACTTTCCTGATTTGTATACTTGCTTCTTATAATTACTGTTTATTTGACTTCCATGATGATATTTCTACATTAATCATCCTGTATGCCTCTTAATGCAGAGCATAGGAAAGACAATTCCAGTAATTCAGATTTTCTCAAACTCGGACACATAAGAACATTCGCCTGGATTACACGAAATTTTGTGTATGTGTACAGTCACTGCTGACATGATGTAACTATTCACACACAAAATATTTATTTTTATATGATTGAGTTTCAGGACAGCTTGCATTAATTATGGTCAACTGCAAGCTAAACCATATGCATGACAAATTAGGAACAAGACATAATAGCGACTCGCTCAATTATTAATTGTGTTGTTGACACATGAGCGACATTGTCTACAGCATAGGGATCCACAACATGTGTGTCAGTTTCAATTCCAATACTCCCAGAGGTACTACTGAAGTCCATATTTTCAGAATTCTAAGTGTAGCAACCTCCCGAACCTCTAGGGCATGATGGTGACTCCAAGAGTTATGGAGAGCTGAAGTCCTTCCTTGTAGAGTGGGTTAACAAGAACTGTGGGAGAGTGAGTTAGGGCCAGGACACCTTAGGTAGATGCAATGTTAATTGGCAGACTCCGAGACACTATAGGTAGACAGCTATATAGGGAAAGGCCTCCAGCCGGATACCACATCTGTATAGTTAGGACCGCTGTCTCCTATGGCAACTGAACTTGTAACAGTCACTAAAGGTAATCGTACATAACTCTTGGTAACACAGAATAGTTTTTCTCTTATCTTACAGTATCCCACTGTAGGTCTTCACTCACTGAGCTCCCAGTCTCTCACTAAGCTTCCAGATCCCAGTCGTCACCGGATCTCCTGAGCTCTTCCACAGCTAACCCGCTGTATACCTCTCAACCGTCACCCCCGCTAACTTGCTGGGTCCCTGGCTTGGCACTCGCTGGAACTTTCCCACTTCTTCACCGTCTCTGGCTGGTGAGAAGACTGCTCTGGTACATGCTCAAGCTTACTCTCAGTAGTCTCCGGTAATAAAGTAGATGGTCCTGTAGTGGCGACTGCTTCCCCTTTACCTCGAATCACGATGGTTCCCGTCCAGCTGAACCTTCGTAACTCTGTTGGACTTCAATCCTGGAGTCCCAACCCTACGCTGCTTCTCCTGCTCCTGGATAGGCCTCAGGCAGCCTAGCAGCCAGGTGTCCCCAGGATAGGCGTCTGGCTTCCAGCCTAGCAACTCGGGGCGACATAACATACATCCACCTAGACAACCATCTAGGTGGCACAGAACCCCGATCACCTGACTCCACCAAATAAATAGGCTATCCCAGCAGGCCAAGGAACTAAGGAAACCTCTGCCAATTGGCTGAGACACCCCATACATTCATGATCTGACCTTGCTATGCCCCTGTCAATCTAATGTAACCAGCCATAGTGCCACCTAAAGGTGCAACAATTCCAGAATTAGAGGGAAAAAAGTGGATCTTCTAACACTTAGTCAGGACAAATACTACCTAGCAAACTAAATTTGTTAGCAACCCTGCCTAAACACCAGAATGCTACATAAACATTAAGGCCTTCCTTGCTGAGTTAAAGCTGAGCTGCTTTTAAAGCCTAACTGAACTTTTGATATTATTAACCTCATGCATTCTAGGTGTATTAAAACAAGAAATGGGCAAAGTCTTACGGTATGTTTCCTTTATAAAGCAGCTCAAGCTTGAGCAGAAAAGCCTGGCCCCTGCCAGCATACTACACTGAAGGACCCTTGTTCTGTGTGTGGAAGCAGAGGTCTCACTGCAAGGCCCTGATATGCATTTGACATGTATTAGGCTGTATTTTGCAATAAGAGGTGTATTTAAAAAAAAAAATCACAGAGCTATTTGTGTTGAGAAACTATATGTACATTCCTTCTGTGTGAATGCCGGTTAAATAAAATGTTTCTAGGCTATTCTCTTTCCAGGTTAATAGGAAAATAATGCATTATTGCATTATTGCCACTAGACAGAGCTAACAATCGTAGTAAATAAGTATTTACTGATTCACGCTATTCTCATGAATTAACCACTTTAAGCAGTTTTACTGCTACAGGGCAACACCTGTGCACTGGATCACGTATATATATATATATATATATATATATATATATATATATATATATATATGTGATCCAACACTTCCAGATGGGGGGCACGCATGCGCACCACTGGTAGCTAGCTTACACTGTGATTATGCAAAGTGCCGATTGTGAGGCAGAGACACGGAACTGTGATCTGCCTATCATGGGCGTCTGCAGGAGGGGGCAAGGGTGTCAAGTGCCCCCTCTGGAAACACGAGCACTGCACCCAGGCGCTGAGGAGGGGAGCTGAAGCTGTCAGTGTTGCCCGGCTCCTATCACAGGATCTGCACACACAGATCCTCTCAGTCTCACTGATGTCATCCTGCAGGAGCTCGGGAGGAAGAAGATCTACCATGTTGCTAAAAAGAGGTCAGTTATCAGGAGGGATTGTGCAGAAACTGACCTTTCGGGGTGAAATGATTGTACTGGGGTACAGGCTGCTGCTCCTTCCCATGTGATATGCAGTGCAGTGACCACCATGTGATGTATTGTGCCCACCATGTGCAGTAATCACCACGTGCAGTGACCACCATGCAATATATTGTGCCCACCATGTGCAGTGACCACCATGCAATGTATTGTGCCCACCATGTGCAGTGACCACCATGCGTTATATTGTGCCCACCATGTGCAGTGACCACTATGTGATTTATTGTGCCCACCATGTGCAGTGACCACCATGTGATGTACTGTGCCCACCATGTGCAGTGACCACCATGTGATGTTTTGTGCCCACCATGTGCAGTGCAGTGACCACCGTGTGATATATTGTGCCCACCATGTGCAGTGACCACCATGTGATGTATTGTGCCTACCATGTGCAGTGACCACCATGTGATGTATTGTGTCCACCAAGTGCAATGCAGTGACCACCATGTGATGTATTGTGCCCACCATGTGCAGTGCAGTGCCCACTATGTAATGCAGAGTGGTGTGCCGTCAGTGTAATGTGCTGTGCCCACTATGTAATCTGCTGTGCTGTACAGTGCCCACCATGTAATGTGGAGTAGAGTGCCCTCTGTGTAATGTGCTGTGCCCACCATGTAATGCGGAGTAGAGTGCCTTCTGTGTAATGTGCTGTGCCTACCATGTAATGCGGAGTAGAGTGCCCTCTGTGTAATGTGCTGTGCCCACCATGTCATGTGCTGTGCTGTAAAGTTCCCACCATGTAATGCAGAGTAGTGTGTCCTCTGTGTAATGTGCTGTGCCACCATATCATCTGCTGTGCTGTACAGTGCCCACCATGTAATGCGGAGTAGTGTGCCCTCTGTTTAATGTTCTGTGCCCACCATGTCATGTGCTGTGTTGTAAAGTGCCCACCATGTAATGCGGAGTAGTTTGCCTTCTGTGTAATGTGCTGTGACCACCATGTCATGTAGTGTACCTATATGAAATGTGCTGTGCCCACCATGTCATGTGGTGTGGTGTACCCATATGTAATGTGGTGTGGTGTTGCCACTGTGTAATGTACAGTGCCCACCGTGTAATGTGCTGTGCCCACCATGTAATGTAGGGTGGTGAAAAAAGGTAAGAGTAAGAGGACTAAGTAAAGAGGGGTTTATTCTATGGGGGACCTGCCCTGGCCTGCTCTAAAGGGGGATCTATATGGGGGGCCCTGGCCTGCGCTTTATGTGATAATGAATGATTAAGCCCCTCCCCTTCATGACATTGTCAAAAAGGGGCGGAGAATGGGTGACCTTAAAATGCTGCCCCCCCCAACCCCACCCCCCTGGAAAAAGTTCTGCGGACGCCCCTGCTGCTTATGTAAACAAGACAGATCACTGTTCTGACAGGAGGGAAGGGATGGAGTTTGGGTCCCTACAAAGCAGGGAATACATTCCATCTCTTCCCCTAGTAAAAGCACCTCCCACACTGTAATAAAACACAGGCTAGGCACACAGTTAACCCCATTGATCGCCCCTGATCTTAACCCCTTCCCAGCCAGTTACGGTGCATATTTTTTAGCACTGATCACTGTAGTGTCACTGGTTCCCACAAAGTGTCAAGTGTCAGAATGTCTGCCCCAATATCGCAGTCTCGCTATAAGTCACTGATCGCCGCCATTACTAGTAAGAATTAAATAAATAAAAATATCTCATAGTTTGTAGACGCTATAACATTTGCGCAAACCAATCAAAATACGCTTATTGGGATTTGTTTTACAACCAAAAGAAAGCTCTATTTGTGTTAATTTTTATTTGGGAACAGCATTACATGACCACGCAATTGTCAGTTAAAATAAGTAAATGCTGTATTGCAGAAAATGGCTGGTCATGAAGGGGGGTAAATCTTCCGGAGAGCAAGTGTTAATAACTTTGTACCTGGAGTGAAAAAGCTTAGTAGCATTTGATTTTGTCGGCGTTTCCACAGAACAAACGTACATGTAGTTTCGCATGCAATTCTTTTATAAAAGCAACCCCTAAATCTTCAACTGGACATTTTAAATACCCACGTGCAAGTACAAACTCCCCCAATTGATATTCTATACATCCAACATGCACATCAACTATTTAGTGCAGTATTGTTTATTTCACTTAGCCCTGTCTATGAGACAGTATAGACATTCTATATCTGTTTACATCTGTTTAGATGGAGGGAAGGTCAGGTGAAATTCAAATCCATATGAACACAAGCAATGATAAACTCTTTTCTTTGTTGCCCACCTAGATTGTACCAGAAATCAGACAATCCACTATATGGTTAGAAAATATCTGCCAGAATATGACAACCGTTGGTTACATCTTCAGAAGCTATCAGCAAAAGTCTCTGCTCAGAGTCATAACTAGAACCTTCAGGGCCCCAGTGCAAGAAAGAATGAAGTGCCCCCTTTTCATCAGTCCCAAGGCCCTTCCCTCCGAGCAGGAAGCCCTTCCCACTGATCCCGGGGCCCTTTACTCCCATTGTGGGGACCTTTTTTTTTGTGTGCGACTTTGGTGCGATTTGAGTGCCATCAATTGCATTGTTAAATCAAAGAAGTCACAAGAAAATCACAAGCAAGTTGCAAGGAAATCACAAGCAAGTCGCTTGACTTTAGGGTCACAGCAGTGTGAACCAAGTCTATGTTCTGCAGCGGGCCCCCTTCCTGCTGTCTTGGGGCCTCCCCCATGGTGGTGGAACGCGACCTTGGTAGTTCCGCCTTGGTCTCTGCCAGACATTACAGAAGTCTGACTTCTAATCGTATACGTACAGCCTAGAGTGGAACTGAACTCAAAAAGATCTGCTACCCTATAGGGAACATGTAGAAATGTTAATTGTGCCTAAGTTTCAGGAACCTCATGCAGTAAATGCTTATTCCCATGCAGCAAGTGCTCATGTTCATGCACATGTGCAGGTATGTGAGTATAGAAGATTAACAAGATGTGCAAGGACAAGAATGCACATGGCTCATGAGCGTGTGTTGGAAGGTGTAGTTAGCTTGCCTGCCACTAGATAGCTCTGTTGCCATTATGTAAAGAAAGGGTAAAGTTATAAGCAGGTAATGGCTCCCTATTAAAGCAGTCCCCCCTCTAGTGGTGTAGTGAGTGCCCATATAAAGGCCAGCTGTGGGAGTGCTCAGTAGCCTGGGCATGGGAGCAATATGCCCAGAGCTGTTAAGATGTAGTCTCCTGCCGAGCTGAAATAATGGGCAGGGTGAAGTTCCAGGCTAGGTGGGGGGAATACCTGTAGTTGCTCTGTCTCATCTTTGTATCTTGCTGCCAGAACGTTGTCGATACTTGCCTGTCTCCGACCTGGAACCTGATTGTGAACCTGTGCCTATCTGCCTGGCTGCTGCCGATCCCAGCTCCATACAGTACATTTACCCGGTGGATCCCCTGGCTTCCAAGCTCAAGTTCACTGCTCCAGCTTCTTGGCATGTGTGCCCCTCTGCTGTCCAAGCAGTCTATGTTCCCACTACCAGGGGTGACTGGAGGGAAATTGTGCAAGAGGCCACCCTCGTTCATCGTTCATCTCAGGATCCAAAGTCAGGTATTTGACACTAAGCTGCAACCTGAAAAATGTACTTTTTCCCCTGAAATCCTCCTCAAAACCAGCAGTGCACTTCTTGGTATGTGAGGGTGCCTAGGCACTTCTATGTCTGCAACCTCATATACTGGCCATACACTAACAGATTCCTACATCAACTTATACAGCATGAATTGATGATTCTCCCGCTGTGGTTATTGTATTTTGACAGCAGGCCCCACTAGCTATCAAATAACTGAACAGCAGCTGCATCTGGTTTTGGTGGACAATTTTCCACCCGGTGTCTTTGCTTATTCAGTTGAGAGATGTGGAGCAGGAGGTGGCCCACAGGGCCGCCCACTGAGCAAATTTCAGCTGGAAAGGTCCAAAATTCATACAGTGTACTGTATGTCTACCTTTGGACACTGCTGCCTCTGACTGCTAGTCTCCAGAGATTTGGAGTGAGATTTATTGACTGAACTACTGTGATGCAATTCTCCTTGCTGGAGGTTCTGAAATGAGGAAGCAAAGCTCTGTGCCTTCATCAAGATAGCTGCCTTCACACATAGAACACAGCATGGCACAAGGCATGGCAAGTCAATAAAGGGTTATAGATCAGCTGCCTGTTCATGCCTGTCATACCTCGCGTTCAGCATTAACACATTTAATAACAGTAAACAGAAATCTGATTAAGTGCTCTTTATATTAATTTGCCTGTGGTAAATTGTAGGTAACTAATACTACTTCTTCCTGTGTCTCATTGGAGATAGATGTTTTGCAGCAAGGAGTGGTAGCACTAAAGATAAAACACTGTGTACATTTCCACCCACAACAGAGCCAGCTAAACTTGCTGCTAGTATGAGGATTACCCATGTATTATGGTGACCTTTGTATTGCAATACCTGCAACAAGTAGCTGAATAATACACAGAACAACCATAAACTAAAATGGAAGTGCTTTTCATAAGATAACACTGCCATAACGGTGACATTTCAGTTAAAGGACACGCGACTCATAAAAAGAATTTAAAAAATCCATGCAACAGAGGAACAACTCATAACATTTTCTTTATGTATGTTAAAGGTTCCAACACAGTACAGAAATTACTTTGAATGTAGCTATGGAGCAATATAAACATTTGAAATACTTTTTTAATTCTTGTAATAAGGTGACAATACCATTTAAAGCCTTTCTCTACATAGGGTGACAATGTTGTTATGCGATTTCACTGCATAACAAACAGCGTTGTCACCCTATTTCAGGAAGTAAATTTACCGATCTACTAGCAGGAACAGGTAATAATACTAGGTTATAGAGGAGAAAACAAAAAATGCTATGTCAATGCTAACAAAAGACTGTAGTGTGTTATTTTGCCCATAGTTGCACTATAAAGTAGAACTAAAGGCAAAACTGTTTTTGGGTAGTTTAGGGAGGGTTATAACTCCTAACAAAAACCCCCACAAAAGGGAGTCCTGGGAATGGTATTTGAATTGGTGCCTATACCCAAAATCAGAGGGGTGATGCTTCCAGGTAGACACGTGCAATTTGTTTCGTAACGAATCGAAATTCGGACGAATTTTGCATCTTTCGGACAGTTGGATGCATCCAAATGTCCGAATAAAAAACCAATGAATTTCAACTAATACAAAAGAAATTATAGCGGATATAACAAATGAATTCAACATGATTCGATAATTCGGTAAAGATCTAATGAAACAAAAGGTCAACTCAAAGTAAATCTTACAGTCCAATCAGCTGATTAATTTTGTGCTGGAGGCTGGATTACTGGCAAAGTGCATTCCTGAGAACTGAGTGAGAAGGGTGTTGTATTGTATTTGAGCAGAGGAGAAGAGATATTGTCATTGTGTGTGTTAATAGAATCAATAAACAAACGACTTTCCAAACTACGAATCATTATCACGAATATATATACATACATAAATATCGAATTTCAACTAATACGAAAGAAATTATAGCAGATATAACAAATTAATTCGACATGATTCAAGATTCAGTATAACGAATATCGACACTCTACAGAAATAACGAATTATCCGAAAACGAATTACCGTAACATAATGAATATAACAGAACAAAATTATATATTTTACGAATGACAACGAAACGAAACTAAACTAAATTTTCCATTGTGCACAAGTCTATTTCCAAGTACTTCTACATATCAAAACACCACAAAGGAAACAGTACCTTCCAAGGCTACCAATTCAAAGACAAGTTTATTGGACATTCACATATTAGGAAGAAAATGTGGCATAGGCAAACTCCCCCCACTACTTGGGGTGCTCCCCCACTGCCTAGGCTGCCTCAAACTTTTGCAAAGAACAGCCTCAATCCTCCTCTTCCTGGGTCCCCCGCCAGCACTCCTGGGTCCTCCTCTTTATCCAGTGCCCCCATAGGAAGCCGCACTACCTGCATCTAGACACAGACAGCTGGGCACTGCCCCATCCCCACTCCCTTGTCGCAGAGTTTGATTTACTGCAACATGAGCTATTAGCTCCCGCTGCTATCAATCTGCCCTGTGAGGAGGGTCAGGAGCCAGAAAAGCCGCTGCTATATATATATAGTATAAGGGGGTTGGGGGGTTTTATATATATATATATATATATATATATATATATATATATATACACACACACACACACACACAAACACACACACACACACATAGTGAGTGTACAGCTTGTATAACAGTGTAAATTTGCTGTCCCCTCAAAATAACTCAAGACACAGCCATTAATGTCTAAACCGTTGGCAACAAAAGTGAGTACACCCCTAAGTGAAAATGTCCAAATTGGGCCCAATAATGTGTGGCCACCATTATTTTCCAGCACTGCCTTAACCCTCTTGGGCATGGAGTTCACCAGAGCTTCACAGGTTGCCACTGGAGTCCTCTGCCACTCCTCCATGATGACATCACGGAGCTGGTTAGAGACCTTGCTCTCCTCCAATTTCCGTTTGAGGATGCCCCACAGATGCTCAATATGGTTTAGGTCTGGAGACATGCTTGGCCAGTCTATCACCTTTACCCTCAACTTCTTTAGCAAGGCAGTGGTCATCTTGGAGGTGTGTTTGGGGTCATTATCATGTTGGAATACTGCCCTGTGGCCCAGTCTCCGAAGGGAGGGGATCGTGCTCTGCTTCAGTATGTCACAGTACATGTTGGCATTCATGGTTCCCTCAATGAACTGTAGCTCCCCAGTGTCGGCAGCACTCATGCAGCCCCTGACCATGACACTCCCACCACCATGCTTGACTGTAGGCAAGACACACTTGTCTTTGTACTCCTCTCCTGGTTGCCGCCACACCCGCTTGACACCATCTGAGCCAAATAAGTTTATCTTGATCTCATTAGACCACAGGATATGGTTCCAGTAATCCATGTCCCTAGTCTGCTTGTCTTCAGCGAACTGTCTGTGGGCTTTCTTGTGTATCATCTTTAGAAGAGGCTTCCTTCTGGGACGACAGCCATGCAGACCAATTTGATGCAGTGTGCGACGTATGGTCTGAGCACTGACAGGCTGACCCCCAACCCCTTCAACCTCTGCAGCAATGCTGGCAGCACTCATACATGTATTTCCCAAAGACAACCTCTGGATATGACGCTGAGCACGTGCACTCAACTTCTGTGGTCGACCATGGCAAAGGCCTGTTCTGAGTTGAACCTGTCCTATTAAACCGCTGTATGGTCTTGACCACCATGCTGCAGCTCAGTTTCAGGGTCTTGGCAATCTTCTTATAGCCTAGGCCATCTTTATGTAGAATTGATTTAGGAGCAGCACGTTATAAAGATAAATAAAAAGGACAATAATTAACTAATTAATTACAAACCGCTCCCTATAAAGTGCAAGTGCAGATATCACACACTAGTGTAAAAAAATATAATAAAATATATGGTGTATAAATAGTGTCAATAGTGATACTCATAAATAGCTTTCAACTGAGTGAAATCAGCAAACAATCAAACATCAAAAATTAAAAAATCAAAAACAAGTGAAAGCAACAGTTCAAAATTCAAAATTAAAAGAATATATTCAAAAAATGTATGTGTTCAAAAAAGTGTTCAAATGGTATTGAAATCAGACTTCTGGATAAATCCTCCTGGAGTTCAGCAAGACATCAGAAAACAGTAATCCACCACCATCACCGGCCACACAGCCTACTCACCAGATTGTGGTGACTCCCATAACAGGAGTCAAAAATGCTTCAAGAACATCCAAAGAAGCTTCACACGATCACAGCTTTGTTCAGGTGCTGGAACTCAGGTAACACTGTAAAATTATTGTCCTTTTTTCGTTAAATATTGTCCTTTTTATTTATCTTTATAACGTGCTGCTCCTAAATCAATTTTACATTAGTTTAACCAGCTTCCGTTTGCGCGAGTTGGTAGTTTCTACCATTTACTATACATCTTTATGTAGAGCAACAGTGTTGACACATGAAAAGATATAATAAAATGTTTATTTCTTAACCACTTGCCGACTGCCGCACGACGATGTACGTCGGCAGAATGGCATGGGCAGGCAAAAGTACTTACAGGTACGATAGGACCCCCCCCCGGTGCCTGCGGCGGTCGGATTATCGTCACACTAGTTAGGGAGGTAAATATTTAGGTTCGCCGTCAGCGTTTTATAGCATCAGGGACCCCCATATACTACCTAATAAAGGTTTTAACCCCTTGATTGCCCCCTAGTTAACCCTTTCACCAGTGATCACCTTATAACTGTTACGGGTGACGCTGGTTAGTTCGTTTATTTTTTATAGTGTCAGGGCACCCGCCGTTTATTACCTAATAAAGGTTTAGCCCCCTGATCGCCCGGCGGTGATATAACTTAGGTTTTAGGGTCAGATAAGGTCTGCGTCGCCCCAGGCAGCGTCAGGTTAGCGCCAGTACCGCTAACACCCACGCACGCAGCATACACTTCCCTTAGTGGTATAGTATCTGAACGGATCAATATCTGATCCGATCAGATCTATACTAGCGTCCCCAGCAGTTTAGGGTTCCCAAAAATGCAGTGTTAGCGGGATCAGCCCAGATACCTGCTAGCACCTGCGTTTTGCCCCTCCGCCCGGCCCAGCCCAGCCCACCCAAGTGCAGTATCGATCGATCACTGTCACTTTCACTTACAAAACACTAAACACATAACTGCAGCGTTCGCAGAGTCAGGCCTGATCCCTGCGATCGATAACAGTTTTTTTGGTAGCGTTTTGGTGAACTGGTAAGCACCAGCCCCAGGCAGAGTCAGGTTAGCGCCAGTAGCAATAACACCCACGCACGCACCATACGCCTCCCTTAGTGGTATAGTATCTAAACAGATCAATATCTGATGTGATCAGATCTATACTGGCGTCCCCAGCAGTTTAGGGTTCAAAAAACGCAGTGTTAGCAGGATCAGCCCAGATACCTGCTAGCACCTGCGTTTTGCCCCTCCGCCCAGCCCAGCCCAGCCCACCCAAGTGCAGTATCAATCGATCACTGTCACTTACAAAACACTAAATGCATAACTGCAGCGTTCGCAGAGTCAGGCCTGATCCCTGCGATTGCTAGCAGTTTTTTTTGGTAGCGTTTTGGGGAACTGGCAAGCACCAGCGGCCTAGTACACCCCAGTCGTAGTCAAAGTAGCACTGCAGTAATACTTGGTGACGTGGCGAGTCCCATAAGTGCAGGTCAAGCTGGTGAGGTGGCAAGCACAAGTAGTGTCCCGCTGCCACCAAGAAGAAGACAAACACAGGCCCGTCGTGCCCATAATGCCCTTGCTGCTGCAATCGCCAATCCTAATTGGGAACCCACCACTTCTGCAGCGCCCGTACTTCCCCCATTCACATGCCCAACCAAATGCAGTCGGCTGCATGAGAGGCATTTTCTTTATGTCCTCCCGAGTACCCCTATCCAACGATCCCCCCCAAAAAAGATGTCGTGTCTGCAGCAAGCGCGGATATAGGCGTGACACCCGCTATTGAGAGACCCGAACCTGGAACCGGTTACAGTTACAAAAGTTACAGTTACAAAAAAACGGGTAAAAAAAAAAAAAAAAGTTGTCGTTTTATTGTTCTCTCTCTCTATTCTCTCTCTTTTGTTCTGCTCTTTTTTACTGTATTCTATTCTGCAATGTTTTATTGTTATTATGTTTTATCATGTTTGCTTTTCAGGTATGCAATTTTTTATACTTTTACCGTTTACTGTGTTTTATTGTTAACCATTTTTTTGTCTTCAGGTACGCCATTCAGCTGCAGCACGGATTTATTTATCTTGACAGCCACAGCATTTGCTCCCACGATATATAAAGCCGTGACTCCAGCGGAGGTGATATATGCCGAAGCATGGGAGCAGCAGGGGCGGAGGAGCGATTTGCTCCTACCTTTTGCGGGAGGATGCCCCCATGCTTCCGCATATATAAACGGTGCATGTATGCCCATCATTAGAAGTGGGTGGATGAAGGGAGGTATTCTAATGGTGGGCATACCCACCGATCAATCCCTTTTTTTCGTTCAGCCCACAGGTTGCATGAAAAAAAAAGATTACAATATATGCCCAACAAGGACCAGCAACGTACTGGTATGTTGCTGGACTTTGAGTGATTATACCAGAATGATGCCTGCAGGTTTAGGTATCATCTTGGTATCATTCTTTTCAGCCAGCGGTCGGCTTTCATGTAAAAGCAATCCTAGCAGCTAATTAGCCTCTAGACTGCTTTTACAAGCAGTGGGAGGGAATGCCCCCCCCCCACCATCTTCCATGTTTTTCTCTGGCTCTCCTGTCCCAACAGGGAACCTGAGAATGCAGCCGGTGATTCAGCCAGCTGACCATAGAGCTGATCAGAGACCAAAGTGGCTCCAAACATCTCTATGGCCTAAGAAACCGGAAGCTACGAACATTTCATGACTTAGATTTCGCCGGATGTAAACAGCGCCATTGGGAAATTGGGAAAGCATTTTATCACACCGATCTTGGTGTGGTCAGATGCTTTGAGGGCAGAGGAGAGATCTAGGGTCTAATAGACCCCAATTTTTTCAAAAAAGAGTACCTATCACTACCTATTGCTATCATAGGGGATATTTACATTCCCTGAGATAACAATAAAAATGATTAAAAAAAAAATGAAAGGAACAGTTTAAAAATAAGATAAAAAAACAAAAAAATAATAAAGAAAAAAAAAAAAGCACCCCTGTCCCCCCCTGCTCTCGCGCAAAGGCAAACGCAAGCGTCGGTCTGGCGTCAAATGTAAACAGCAATTGCACTATGCATGTGAGGTATCACCGCGAAGGTCAGATCGAGGGCAGTAATTTTAGCAGTAGACCTCCTCTGTAAATCTAAAGTAGTAACCTGTAAAGGCTTTTAAAAATGTATTTAGTTTGTCGCCACTGCACGTTTGTGCGCAATTTTAAAGCATGTAATGTTTGGTATCCATGTACTCGGCCTAAGATCATCTTTTTTATTTCATCAAACATTTGGGCAATATAGTGTGTTTTAGTGCATTAAAATTTAAAAAAGTGTGTTTTTTCCCCAAAAAATGCGTTTGAAAAATCGCTGCGCAAATACTGTGTGAAAAAAAAAATGAAACACCCACCATTTTATTCTGTAGGGCATTTTCTTTAAAAATATATATAATGTTTGGGGGTTCACAGTAATTTTCTTGCAAAAAAAAATAATTTTTTTTCATGTAAACAAAAAGTGTCAGAAAGGGCTTTGTCTTCAAGTGGTTAGAAGAGTGGGTGATGTGTGACATAAGCTTCTAAATGTTGTGCATAAAATGCCAGGACAGTTCAACCCACCCCCCCCAAAATGACCCCATTTTGGAAAGTAGACACCCCAAGCTATTTGCTGAGAGGCATGTCGAGTCCATGGAATATTTTATATTGTGACACAAGTTGCGGGAAAGAGACAATTTTTTTTTTTTTGTACAAAGTTGTCACTAAATGATATATTGCTCAAACATGCCATGGGAATATGTGACATTACACTCCAAAATACATTCTGTTGCTTCTCCTGAGTACGGGGATACCACATGTGTGAGACTTTTTGGGAGCCTAGCCGCGTACGGGACCCCGAAAACCAAGCACCGCCTTCAGGCATTCTAAGGGCGTAAATTTTTTATTTTATTCTTCACTGCCTATCACAGTTTCGGAGGCCATGGAATGCCCAGGTGGCACAACCCCCCCCCCCCCAAATGACCCTATTTTGGAAAGTAGACACCCCAAGCTATTTGCTGAGAGGTATAGTGAGTATTTTGCAGACCTCACTTTTTGTCACAAAGTTTTGAAAATTGAAAAAAAAAAAAAAATAATTTTTGTCTTGTCTTTCTTCATTTTCAAAAACAAATGAGAACTGCAAAATACTTACCATGCCTCTCAGCAAATAGCTTGGGATGTCTTCTTTCCAAAATGGGGTCATTTGGGGGGGGGGGGGGGGTTGTGCCATCTGGGCATTCCATGGCCTCCAAAACTGTGATAGGCAGTGAAGAGTGAAATCAAAAATTTACGCCCTTAGAAATCCTGAAGGCGGTGATTGGTTTTCGGAGCCCCGTACGCGGCTAGGCTCCCAAAAAGTCCCACACATGTGGTATCCCCGTACTCAGGAGAAGCAGCTAAATGTATTTTGGGTTGCAATTCCACATATGCCCATGGCCTGTGTGAGCAATATATCATTTAGTGACAACTTTGTGCAAAAAAAAAAAAAAAAATTGTCACTTTCCCGCAACTTGTGTCAAAATATAAAATATTCTATGGACTCAACATGCCTCTCAGCAAATAGCTTGGGGTGTCTACTTTCCAAAATGGGGTCATTTGGGGGGGTTTGTGCCATCTGGGCATTTTATGGCTTTCAAAACTGTGATAGGTAGTGAGGAGTGAAATCAAAAACTTACGCCCTTAGAAATCCTGAAGGCGGTGATTGGTTTTCGGGGCCCCGTAAGCAGCTAGGCTCCCAAAAAGTCCCACACATGTGGTATCCCCGTACTCAGGAAAAGCAGCTGAATGTATTTTGGGGTGCAATTCCACATATGCCCATGGCCTGTGTGAGCAATATATCATTTAGTGACAACTTTTTGTAAATTTTTTTTTGTTGTCATTATTCAATCACTTGGGACAAAAAAAATAATATTCAATGGGCTCAACATGCCTCTGAGCAATTTCCTTGGGGTGTCTACTTTCCAAAATGGGGTCATTTGGGGGGGTTTTGTACTGCCCTGCCATTTTAGCACCTCAAGAAATGACATAGGCAGTCATAAATTAAAGGCTGTGTAAATTCCAGAAAATGTACCCTAGTTTGTAGGCGCTATAACTTTTGCGCAAACCAATAAATATACACTTATTGACATTTTTTTTACCAAAGACATGTGGCCGAATACATTTTGGCCTAAATGTATGACTAAAATTGAGTTTATTGGATTTATTTTATAACAAAAAGTAGAAAATATCATTTTTTTTCAAAATTTTCGGTCTTCTTCCGTTTATAGCGCAAAAAATAAAAATGGCAGAGGTGATCAAATACCATCAAAAGAAAGCTCTATTTGTGGGAAGAAAAGGACGCAAGTTTCGTTTGGGTACAGCATTGCATGACCGCGCAATTAGCAGTTAAATCGACACAGTGCCAAATTGTAAAATGTGCTCTGGTCAGGAAGGGGGTAAATCCTTCCGGGGCTGAAGTGGTTAATTTTCCCAAAAATTGAGTAAAAAAAAATTACAACTTAAAAAACCCTCCATGCCTCTTACTAAATACCGTGGGCTGTCTTCTTTCCAAAAAGGGGTCATTTGGGGGGTATTTGTACTGTCCTGGCATTTTAGGGTCTCAAGAAATGAGTTGAAATGAAATGATGCCACAGCAGATATTACTAGTCACTGGCAAACACAAAATCACATCAAAAACCTGCATAAATGCCATACTTGATAAAGCATCAACACTAGTGTGAATCTTGGCTTAAGCTGGCCATAGATGCATCAAAAGTCGGCTGGATCAGAAGGGACTGGCCAAATTTTCGATCCATCTATGGCTGTTTCCATTCATGGGGAGTCGACCTAGTAATAAAAATCTCTCGAATGGGACTGTTGGAGAACATATGCTCAATCAGTAGGTTAATCTATGGCCAGCTTTAGACCATAGTGGCATAACAAGGATCCCCCAGACAGACAGGGTGGACCAACTAAGTCATAACAGACTGTGGGGAGGCAATGGGGAACTCAACAAAGGAAGAAGGAAGTAGGTGACGTGGCTTAGGATGGGGCGAACGCTGGGAACTGTGGCTGCAGATTTGGTCTCCAGGAGACATTATCACCCACCTTTCTGTCCATAACCATACCAAGGTGTGTTTTTATTGTGCTAAATTCTCTATTGTCTTTCACATGTGTTATATACAGTGGGGACCAAAAGTATTCAGACCCCCTTAAATTTTTCACTCTTTGTTATATTGCAGCCATTTGCTAAAATCATTTAAGTTCATTTTTTTCCTCATTAATGTACACACAGCACCCCATATTGATAGAAAACACAGAATTGTTGACATTTTTGCAGATTTATTAAAAAAGAAAAACTGAAATATCACATGGTCCTAAGTATTCAGACCTTTTGCTCAGTATTTAGTAGAAGCACCCTTTTGATCTAATACAGCCATGAGTATTTTTGGAAAAGATGCAAAAAGTTTTTCACACCTGGATTTGGGGATCCTCTGCTATTCCTCCTTGCAGATCCTCTCCAGTTCTGTCAGGTTGGATGGTAAATGTTGGTGGACAGCCATTTTTAGGTCTCTCCAGAGATGCTCAATTGGGTTTAAGTCAGGGCTCTGGCTGGGCCATTCAAGAACAGTCACGAAGTTGTTGTGAAGCCACTCCTTCGTTATTTTAGCTGTGTGCTTAGGGTCATTGTCTTGTTGGAAGGTAAACCTTCAGCCCAGTCTGAGGTCCTGAGCACTCTGGAGAAATTTTTCGTCCAGGATATCCCTGTACTTGGCCGCATTCATCTTTCTCTCGATTGTAACCAGTCGTCCTGTCCCTGCAGCTGAAAAACACCCCCACAGCATGATGCTGCCACCACCATGCTTCACTGTTGGGACTGTATTGGACAGGTGATGAGCAATGCCTGGTTTTCTCCACACATACCGCTTAGAATTAAGGCCAAAAAGTTCTATCTTGGTCTCATCAGACCAGAGAATCTTATTTATCACCATCTTGGAGTCCTTCAGGTGTTTTTTTGGCTTTCATGTGTCTTGCACTGAGGAGAGGCTTCCATCGGGCCACTCCTCCATAAAGCCCGACTGGTGGAGGGCTGCAGTGATGGTTGACTTCCTACAACTTTCTCCCATCTCCTGACTGCATCTCTGGAGCTCAGCCACAGTGATCTTTGGATTCTTCTTTACCTCTCTCACCAAGGCTCTTCTCCCCCGATAGCTCAGTTTGGCTGGACGGCCAGCTCTAGGAAGGGTTCTGGTCGTCCCACACATCTTCCATTTAAGGATTATGGAGGCCACTGTGCTCTTAGGAACCTTAAGTGCAGCAGAAATTTTTTGTAACCTTGGCCAGATCTGTGCCTTGCCACAATTCTGTCTCTGAGCTCTTTAGGCAGTTCCTTTGACCTCATGACTCTCATTTGCTCTGACATGCACTGTGAGCTGTAAGGTCTTATATAGACAGGTGTGTGGCTTTCCTAATTAAGTCCAATCAGTATATTCAAACACAGCTGGACTCAAAAGTAGGTGTAGAACCATCTCAAGGATGATCAGAAGAAATGGACAGCACCTGAGTTAAATATATGAGTTTCACAGCAAAGGGTCTGAATACTTAGGACCATGTGATATTTCAGTTTTTCTTTTTTAATAAATCTGCAAAAATGTCAACAGTTCTGCGTTTTTCTGTCAATATGGGGTGCTGTGTGTACATTAATGAGGGAAAAAATTAACTTAAATAATTTTAGCAAATGGCTGCAATATAACAAAGAGTGAAATTTTTTTGTAATACTTTCCGTCCCTACTGTATGAGGAGATATGATAGCCAGGAGGAAACAGTGGCTTGTGATCAGGACGAAGGAGTGACCTTTGTATCAGCATTTAAGCCATAACTAGCCACCATATGAAAAAGGAACCATATGAGGATCTTCCCAAGCTGATAATATTATTTATCACAGGCTTTTTAAAAAAAGCCCTTAAGGTGAGGGTACACCTGGTGGGGGGTGTGTGCACATTGCATGAAGATATCACTATCACGGTTTATGTTTGAACTGTTGAAATATTAAGGATTTTTGTGAAATACACAGAGCACGTGCACTTTCCCTATATATATATTTTTGGACATTGCATGAAGATATTACCATCACATTCATATGTTCATAACGTTTATGTTTTTATAATGGACTTTTCATATTATTGAGGATTTGTGTGCATCAAACGGAGCATGTGCACTTTAATTATTGTTTATGAATGACTTTATTATCTTTACAATATATGATATATGCATTTAGTTATTAGTTTAATAGTTATCTAATTTATATTCTATTTATTTCATTTATTTTTAGCGCCGCATATTTGGTATATCAATTTGTCCTGAAATACAGTCCTAAAGAAGTGGATCACTCACGAAACGCATAGACTTATTAGGACAGAAGTGGCAATAGATCATTTTAGATGTTTTATATTCTCTGTGATGTTTTTTTTTTCGGATTACTGTAATAAACATTGGTTTTATACTGTATTTAATTTGGTATACATACCTGGCGGTCATCCATGTTTTCCCTTTATTTTCTCCCTTTCACTGTGACTAATTTGTATTTTGCGGGATGATCACCCCTAGTAATTATTATTACTTGATATTTCTGACCTACTAAAGGTTGATACAATCATTATTAAATACCTGGGCGGGGGTCAGGAGCTCTGGGGGACATATAAATGATGTTGTAATCCCCAGCAGAAATTTAGATCCCAACACAGATAGCCTATGTGCTAGACAAGTGCAGAACGGAAACATTTGTGTCGTTTCAGATAAACTTGTTATGTTACTAATATTGCTTTGTTAATTTGTTTTGGAATTCTTTTAGTTTAGTTTTATTTCCTTTTGTTTAATTTCATTCCATTTAATACATTTCTAACGAATTTACAAATTTTTCGGAACAATTCGAATTTGGAACGGTTGTAAAATGATTGACCGATTCAAATTCTGTGTGAAGAATAGCTGGTTGTTAAGGAGCGGGCTGCCGTATCCTTAACAACCGATGACTCATCATCTGTCAGCGGGCTTCCCCACTGACAGCTGAGTGTAAACGAAAGAATGTCGAAAAAAAAAACAATGTGGGAACCCCCCCCCCACTCCATACCAGGCCCTTTGGGTCTAGTATGGATTTTAAGGTGTAAACGAAAGAATGTCGAAAAAAAAAAACAATGTGGGAACCCCCCCCCCCACTCCATTTCATTCAGAGATTTGGATACATCCGAATCTCCGAATAACCCAAAATTTGTCAAAATTTATATTTGGCCCAAAAAGAATTGCACATGTCTACTACGTGCTGTGGTGATGTTACAAACTGTCCATTGGGGTAAGGACAGGTTAGAGGAAAGCAGGGGATATCTGACTCTGCAGATCTGACATTGAACCTATTTGCTAGTTATTTATTAATTACTCTGGACAGAGACCACTAGTTAAACTGTCAAACACAGTGGAGGCCCATCCAATAGGGGCGCAGGGGCACCGCCCCCCTAATCCATGTGCCCGGACCCTTATCTAAATGCAGGGTGCTGGACGCATGTATTCCAATGGGTTTTTTTTTTTTTTTTTTAAGCACATGATTACAGCCAGAGGCTCTAATTGGCTTCAAAAAAGGCTGGGCTCCAGGTGCAGAGCACTGCACCCTGAGCCCACCTAGTTGTGTCACAATAGCGAATTATTATTCGCTATTGTCTTCTGATTTCCCTCCCGGTCAATCAGGAACTGAGAGGCGAGAGAAGAAGCTAACATATTCGCCGCGCTGAGGGAAGGACGTGAGAAGCCGCCGAGGAGGAAGCCGCCGTGAAACCCGAGACGCGGAGGAGGAGGAGACGCAGGAAGGAGCTGAAGTTGTCCGCGACCTAGATGGGGTAAGTGCTGGGCTGGCCGACCGACAGAGGGAGGGGGGGTGGCGGCGGGATGTCTTGTTTGCGCCCCCCCCAAAATATACAGCACCAGCCTCCACCGGTCAAACATATTCATATACACACACGTACATAAAAATATATAAGCCACATCATATATGCTCTGCTACCATTATGTGACTGTCTGTCAATAAAATATAGAATGCATTCAAAAAACAAATACCTTGTTGACTATAAAATGTAAGATTGTTATTTATACTAACAGGCTGAGAAAAAGGCAGGAAAAAAGCCTAAACAGCCAGAGCACAATAAGACAATAAAACAGTCATTGCCCAGGATGAGAATTAGAGTGACATCAGAGCCGTCATTCAAGACAAGAGACTGAAGACTGGCTGGAATGGGAGCACAAATCCAAGAATCAGATCCAGGATGTAAATACATTCAGGGGAAATTTTGTATAGCTATTATGGACTTTCCAAGGGCAGGGCAAATGATCCAAATGTGCTTACAGGACACCAGGAAAAAACATTCCAACATTGTAGGACGTCATGTTCTTCATAAATGAAAGAAAGAAACCTACTAACAGTGAGTGAGATTAAAGCTTGAATCCTGATATAGGATTGTTGATACATTGGAACATATATTTTTTACAACTTCTATTATTTTCTCATATTTGTATATTAACCTTCCAAAATGTTATGTGTATAAACAGAGTATGTTATGTATATCTGGCAGAAGACAACAGTTCATTCCACCACAACAAAGGAACACTATAACTGGGCATGCCAGAAGACAATAGCTGTCATACATACAATACCTGTCATAAAAAAAACATAATCCTCAGCGACACCAGCACAATTTTCAGTTCAAAGCAGCAATGAGGCAGGAAATAGGAAGCTGGCTCTGACAGAAGGTAAATAGATTCAATACCAGGTGACTTATGAAGATTCTCCAAACATGGCAAAATAACTGAAAATATGTCTACTATACAGCAGTTTCAACTTTGGCTAGATTCTCTGTTTAGCTAACTTCATTAAAAAAATGATTAAATATTTGCAGAAACTGAACGATGAATCCTTTAAAATCTTTGGAGAATCTTTTGGATAAATATTCACTCTGTAAACTTCCTCAATTTTTTATATAAAAAAAAAAAAACTGATCTTTTATTAACAGTAAGAGGCCTAAATTGACCGGTGGAAACAGCAGCCACAACAGATATAAGAGTTATAGGAAAGTTTGCTCTTTAAAAAAACAAGAGACAAGGCAGGTTTTTTTCTTGAAATAGAAATAAACGTACATTATCTAAGAGACAATAGTCACAAATATAGTACTGTGGCTGGACAGTACGCAAGCAGCTTTGTTATGCAGCAATATATGAGAGAGAGATGAGCCAGGTTTTATCTTGAAATAGAAACAAGATTATTATTTGAGGGATAATAACCACAAATATTGCACAGTGGCTGGACAGTATGTAAGTAGCTTGGTTAGGCCCTAATATAAGTGTGAGGGATAAGGCAGGTTTTATTTTGATATAGAAATTAGATTGCACTATCTGTGAGAAAATAGCCGCAAATATTAAACAGTGGCTGGACAGTGTGTAATCAGCTTGGTCAGGCAATAGCAATAGCAACAAATATTTATTGGTGTCAGAATAGGCCAGGAGAGGTGCAGAAGTTGGTAATTTTGGGGCTAAATTAAACATAAAAGTTTAGTATGTAGTATCAGCAGCAAGGGGTCGGCAATCCAAGATTGGTTCATTTTAATGAGCCAGTCCAAACTGTTAGCAGACAGGTGGATTCACCTCCATGAAGCAAAGCATCCTCCTGGGCTGATGATCCTCTCAAATAGCACACTGGCTGCAGGGCAAGAAGTTCCTGCACATACCGTGCGAGTGGTCGTTCCTAGATACAATTCTTTACGGTGAGTATTGCTGCTAATTGAAGAACTGGGGGGCTAGGTTATTGCCTATTTGCCAAGCATGAGAATGCAAGGCAATATTTTCTGGTGAGTGCGGATCCATAAGAGTGGATCACAGTCACAGACGGTGTGGTGGAAGACATTTTACGGCATAGGAAGATTGCTTCATTCACTCTTTGACACTTAATACTTTGCATGGACTTTGTTTCATCATTCTTCTACTCATTATTGTATGGATTATTGTCACTATTAATTCTTACACTTTATATGGTTTCATTTCATCACATATCTTTTAAGATTATTTTATAAGTTAAAAAGATCTCTGGTTATCATTAGTAGGGAGTATTGGGTGATTATTATACGGACCCACTATTATTAGTGGGTGAGTCATCACATTCACTTATAGCTCATTTATTTTCACAGTATTCACTTTTACACATCATCAGAGTGATGTGATATATAGCGCCACTATTTCTATTTGGAATGCCTATTATATTTATTATTTTACACATGTTGGCAGCTTTAAATAATAATTTTTTGATTTCGCACAGAGGCGCAGTGGTGGTTTTTCAGTGCCTTGTTGCGCGGCATTTGAACACCAACTTACCAGTAATAAATAGGATTGTCTACATTTAATGCCAGCTGTGGATATAGGTGGGATAAATATGTGGTGCTTTAGGCTCGATTCACACCTATGCATGTTGCTTTTGAGCGTTTTTGGAGGGTTTTTTTTCATGCTTGCCACGTTTTTGAGCCGCGTTTTTGCCGCGTTTTAGCTGCGTTTTTGCCGCGTTTTTGCCGCGATTTGCGTTTTGCGTTTTTTTTTTTTTTTTTTTTCATTTTTTTTTACAGTCTTAAAAAAAAATTACAAAAAAAAAAAAAAAAACGGCAAAAACGCACCAAAAACGCACCAAAAACGCATCAAAAACGCTGCAAAAACGGTGCACTTGCGTTTTTGATGCATGCTTGTCCATTGAAAACCATTACATGCAAAACGCTGCTTTTTGCATGAAAAAAAGTCCCCGACCCTTTCCAAAAACGCAGAGATACAAAAAAGCATTGATGTGAACATGTTCCATAGGAACCCATGTTAAAAAATTCCCGTGCATTTCTGCAAAATGCAAAATGCATCAAAAAACGCGCTAGTGTGAATGGGGCCTTAATGCAGTTTAGTGCACTTTACTGCACAAGTACACGGTGATGTGCTGCAACCAAAGGACAGTTTTCTTGTGTCAACAACAAATGCACCCGAAATAAAAAAAAGATGCCATACTAAGAGAAAATAAAACATACCTCTACCTTCCAAAAAAAAAAAACCTGAAACACTAAAAGCCAACATAATTGTTTTTTGTTCTCGCACAAAATAAAAAATTATAGATGAACAGGGAATAAAGTAACAACAATAAAAAAGCAACTAAAAACCTGCGAAGGGGAGTGGCTGGGAGTTACACAAGAATATGGAGTCCACTGCACTGTGTAATATAGGGCATTATGGGTCCTTTAAAGATTCTACATAAAATTGCTGGACTAGCAAACCCCCAGGATTTGCAATGAAGCCACGATGCAGCAAACCTAAAACTAATTTTGGGTTTGAACTCTAACCTAGTTTGGACAAACACAGGTTCATCCCCAATACTGAACACTGTGAGAAGCTCACAGTGTGCAGCGAAAAATCAAAGTAAGCAATTTCAGTACAGAAGAGGATTCTGTACAACTGTGCAATGCTATAGTGTAAGTAAGTTCAGCTTAAAGTGAATAGGGGAATCTCAGAAAATTAAATTCTACAGTATAATGTAAAAAGAGATTTAACCTCCACATATAGAATGGCTTCTTCACAGTGCGAGCTATGCATGTTGGAATAGACTCCCTTAAAGTGCCTGTAAACATTAAAAAAAAAACAAAAAAACAAAAAAAAACCCTGCAAGACAAAGGCATAATGAGCTAGTATGCTTAGCATACTAGCTCATTATGAATTACTTACCTGAGATTGAAGCCCCCACAGCGGTCCTCGTTCACTGCTTCGGCAGCCAACATCGCTCCTGGGGGTTACTTCCGAGTATCACGGCTCCAGGGCTGTGATTGGCTGGAGCCGCAATGACGTCACAGTGCCGTTGCTTCAGTTTGCTTAAGTGCGCATGTGCCGATGACGTCGGCACATGCAAATACAGGGGATATCTCCTAAACCGTGCAGGTTCAAGAGATATCTAGTGTAGCTACAGGTAAGCCTTATTATAGGCTTGCCTGTAGTAAAAAGTGGTTGTAAAGGGTTTACAACCACTTTAAGAACTAGTTCTGGCCAGCTCAGTGTTTTAAAAAAGGCCTGGATGCATTCCTAAATGCACAAAATATAACTGGATATGAAAATTTACAGATAATAACATCACAGATTGTTGATTTAAAGTGGTTGTAAACCTCAGTATTGGAATTTGAGCAAAGCACATATATCTGCAGTGTTTACTTATCTCTCTTCAAAGATCTGAAGGCTCGGTTCACGCTGCCATGACTTAGGATCCGACTCGTGAGACCCCAAGTCACGTGCCATGTGAAATACCATTTTAGTCAATGAGAGCTGTCTAATTATCACTACTGAAGTCGCTCCTACTTTAGAAAAGGTTCCTCTAATACTTTAAGAAGTGGATGTAAACCCAAATCATGACATTTGAGCTGGGCACATATATATGTAGTGTTTCCTTATCTCTCTTCAAAGCACTGAGTCCCATGGCTTTCTCCTGCTCTGTTGTTCTGTTATCAGCCTGATAACTTCTGACAAGTTCTCCTGAAACTGTGATAAAACCAGGCTGAATTTTGTGTTGTGGGAGGTTGTTATAAATAGATTAGCAGAGAGCTGAACTATTCAGGAAACTGTCTGCTCTGCCTATGTGGAGGGGGGGGGGGGTGTCTTTCCTGCATTAAGCTGTCTTGGCTGTATGCCTAGACTTCACTTCCAGTGCTGAACGGGAAGAGAAAATCTTTAACACGATCTGCACTTTCTAAAGAATATATAAAGCTGAAGACAGCAGATATACTGTACATGTAAAACTTATGTAAGGAGATTTGTTTAATCTCTGTGTATCATTTGAAGCTGTTCACTTCACTGGGTATATGTGAGGGTTTACATCCACTTTAAGGCGACTTCTATCCGACTTGTGCCCATAGACTTTAATGGAAGTCACCTCCAAGTCTGATCCTCATCTTAATTGATGTGATTTGGATCCTACATTACAGGAAGATTACCCAGGCATTCCCTGAAATTGCTTTAAAGTTGCTTCAAGCCACTTCAAAGCCACTTCAAGAGTCGCACTCAATTCGCCCTGAGGTCACCTGGCAAAGTATCACTGTAATGCCCCGTACACACGGTCGGACTTTGTTCGGACATTCCGACAACAAAATCCTAGAATTTTTTCCGACGGATGTTGGCTCAAACTTGTCTTGCATACACACGGTCACACAAAGTTGTCGGAAAATCCGATCGTTCTAAACGCGGTGACGTAAAACACGTACGTCGGGACTATAAACGGGGCAGTGGCCAATAGCTTTCATCTCTTTATTTATTCTGAGCATGCGTGGCACTTTGTCCGTCGGATTTGTGTACACACGATCGGAATTTCCGACAACGGATTTTGTTGTCGGAAAATTTTATCTCCTGCTCTCCAACTTTGTGTGTCGGAAAATCTGATGGAAAATGTCTGATGGAGCCCACACACGGTCGGAATTTCCGACAACACGCTCCGATCGGACATTTTCCATCGGAAAATCCGACCGTGTGTACGGGGCATAAGTGTGGTTTGTCTCTGATGCTTGGTTCCTGTGTTATCAATATGAGTCACTTCTGAGAAGTTGTTCCAACACATGAGATAAGTTTGTGTTGGGAGGGGGGGGAGCTTGGAACTGAGCTTCTCTAGTCACAACACAGTTCCTCTGCTGTGTGGAGGGGGGTGTGTGCCTCTCCTCCAATCAGCTCTCACACACTGTTACTGCAGCCTCTCCACCCCCTCCTCTGTGCTCCTGACAGATGAAGAAAGATTCTAATGCCCCGTACACACGATAGGATTTTCTGACGGAAAAAGTTCTACGGGAGCTTGTTGTCAGAAATTCCAAACGTGTGTAGGCTCCATCGGACATTTTCCATCGGAATTTCCGTCACACAAAATTTGAGAGCTGGTTCTCAAGTTTTCCGACAACAAAATCCGTTGTTGTAAATTCCGATCGTGTGTACACAATTCAGATGCACAAAGTTCCACGCATGCTCGGAATCAAGCAGAAGAGCCGCACTGGCTATTGAACTTCATTTTTCTCGGCTCGTCGTACGTGTTGTATGTCACCGCGTTCTTGACGTTCGGAATTTACGACAAGATTTGTGTGACCGTGTGTATGCAAGACAAGTTTGAGCCAACATCCGTCGGAAAAAAAAACATGGATTTTGTTGTCGGAAAATCCTATCGTGTGTACAGGGCATAACACTTTTCTGGCCTTAAAGGAATATTCAGGTGCCTTCTGGGAGATCAGGAAATAATTAATTTTTCCCCTGCTGGAAAAAATAGGACCATGCTTAATATAGGGTTCATTTACCTTCCTCTGAATCACCTGTTGTTATAGGATTTTGTATATGGAGGCTTTACATTTATTTTTTAATTTTTTCTATTGGTTGAAATAGACGGATTTGTGTCTTTTTACAACCAGTAACTGTGCAATGTAAATGAATAAAATGCTTAAAAATGATTCACACAAAAATGAGCTGATAACCTAGCATACACCGATGATTCCCGAAACCAGTGACGCATTTGTGTGTTTAGTGACCATGAGCAGGCTGATTGCATGGACTTTATCACAAGGTTCCCCAGTCCATAGAGGATCAGAGCTGTGTGTGATTTGCTCAGTAGACATGCCTTAGTGAATAGAAAGCCTAATGCTGATAAAGGATTTGTTATGTGGAAAGTGTCAGGAAGTATAGATCCAAACAACCAGGAACAAAAAAAATCCCGGAGCAGCATTTAGGGAATACACAGGATAGAGGGACAATCTCAGCATATTAGGGACCTTGTGAATTCTGACATTTTGTATAAAAAAAAAATTAAGTACATGTAAATCCTAAAATTAAATGAATCGCACCCATATTCTTAACATCTTTCTGTTAGTGTATTTACATTTTAACCTAGTAGCTGTAACTCGTATATTTCCCTTAGGTCCAATATGTGACTTCCTGAGAACATGCTGGAGGAAAGGCCACATCGAATGTATATATAGCACCGTCCTGGAAGTGCTGAATGCATTCATTGTTGCAGATACAGAAGGGAATAGCTACAGCTGCCAAGTCCATCCAGTGGTTTCACTCATGTAGGAAAAATAACATTGTACATTGTGAACATTGTATTTTTTTCTCAAGAAGCTCAAAAAGTTGTCTATTAGCCAGCCCATTGTAAATGTCTCAATATGTCTAGTTAGTTATTACTTATTAATTCTGTTTTGGAAAATAGTAATTGAGCCCCCCTTCACACCAGTACGACTTGTCATGCGATTTGACAGTTCAAAATCGCATGACAAGTCACACCCTATTTGTGCCTACGGAACCATTCAAATTGGTGCGACTCTGACTTGCACCGATTAAAAAAAAAAAAAAAAAAACTCCTGCACTATTTTTGCCAATTTCATGTGTGACTTGCATTGACATCTGTGCATGAAATCGTATGTCGGCAAGCCAAACACGAAATCGCACTGACCGGTGGCTTTGAAATCGCACTGAAGTAGGGCTATTTCAAAGCCGCATTCAGTGTGAACAGGGGCTGAAGGGCAGCTACATTTTTCACTTTAGGTTATACAGTATAGCCTATCTTGTTCATAAAAATCTGCTCTTTTGATTGATGCAGCTCTGAGCATTAGTTCCCATGTTCCTCAACAAATGGCGCTGCCTGTCTAGAATATTGGCTGGAAGAACAAGGCAGCTCCAAAATTTAGAAAGTCGTTCTTTTGTATGCTATGTTGATACATGGACGACAAGTGGGTAAAATACTTCAAACTCACTTTGAACAAAAAAAGTAAGTTATTTTTAGTTTGCCAAAAGTTAGTAAAACTGGAGCAGCCTGCTTATGAGCCCTTCAGTTTACATTTTCAGTCTGAAGAAGTAATTCCCAAAAATGTATCTGCTGGATGTGTATGCTGTAATAGATAGTAAAATAAATACACCTCAATATGCAACTTTCTAATGCTTAATGTAACACAGGGTCGATCCTAGGGTCACAGACACCTGGGTGCAGAAATATTTCTGGCACCCCCACATGGGCGTGGTCATCTTACTAACTCCTCCCCGTTACAAATGTTTCTGTGTCAACGACTTAAACACAGATATGGTCCCCTAAGAAGTCTTCGTTACCCTGGGATCCTCCCATGATCTCTTAACAATAAACAAATTACAGGAAGAGAGTACACTAATGGGACCTGGAGAGGGGGTCTATCTGATGGACACAGAGAGGGCTTCTGTTAGAGAGTCTGGTAGAAAGAGCCCCCAGACATACTGCAGACATAGTACAGGAGATGGTCAGAGACTGCAGACCTGATACAAGAAATGGTCAGAGACTGCTGACATGATACAAGAAATGGTCAGAGACTGCTGACATGATACAAGAAATGGTCAGAGACTGCAGACATACTATGGGAGATGGTCAGAGACTGCAGATATGATGATACAAGAGATGGTCAGAGACTACAGACATGATACAAGAGATGATCAGAGACTGCAGACATGATACAAGAGATGGTCAGAGACTTCAAACATAACCCAGGACTTTTTTTCTTCTCAGAGAATAGGTGCAGGTACTCACACCCCATATTGCACAGAGTACAGGGTTCAGGAATGTGCAACACACAGGGCTTAGGAGTATGCATTGCACAGGCTGCAGGGCACAGGAGTGCATATCGCACAGAGCACAGGAGTGTGTGTTACACAGAGCATAGGGATAAGGAGCGCATACTGTACAGAGCACAAAGCACAGGAGTGCATTTTACACAGAAAACACAGGAGTGCGATACGCACAGACAGCACAGGAGTGCGATACTCACAGGTGGCACAGGAGTGCGATACTCACAGGTGGCACAGGAGTGCGATACTCACAGGCAGCACAGGAATGCGATACTCACAGATGGCACAGGAGTGCGATACTCACAGACGGCACAGGAGTGCGATACTCACAGACGGCACAGGAGTGCGATACTCACAGACGGCACAGGAGTGCGATACTCACAGACGGCACAGGAGTTCGATACTCACAGACGGCACAGGAGTGTGATACTCACAGACGGCACAGGAGTGTGATACTCAGACAGCACAGGAGTGCGATACTCACAGACGGCACAGGAGTGCGATACTCACAGACGGCACAGGAGTGCGATACTCAGACAGCACAGGAGTGCGATACTCACAGACGGCACAGGAGTGCGATACTCACAGACGGCACAGGAGTGCGATACTCACAGACGGCACAGGAGTGCGATACTCACAGACGGCACAGGAGTGCGATACTCACAGACGGCACAGGAGTGCGATACTCAGACAGCACAGGAGTGCGATACTCACAGACGGCACAGGAGTGCGATACTCACAGACGGCACAGGAGTGCCATACTCACAGACGGCACAGGAGTGCCATACTCACAGACGGCACAGGAGTGCGATACTCACAGACGGCACAGGAGTGCGATACTCACAGACGGCACAGGAGTGCGATACTCACAGACGGCACAGGAGTGCGATACTCAGACAGCACAGGAGTGCGATACTCACAGACGGCACAGGAGTGCGATACTCACAGACGGCACAGGAGTGCGATACTCACAGACGGCACAGGAGTGCCATACTCACAGACGGCACAGGAGTGCGATACTCACAGACGGCACAGGAGTGCGATACTCACAGACGGCACAGGAGTGCGATACTCACAGACGGCACAGGAGTGCGATACTCACAGACGGCACAGGAGTGCGATACTCACAGACGGCACAGGAGTGCGATACTCAGACAGCACAGGAGTGTGATACTCACAGATGGCACAGGAGTGCGATATGCACAAATGGCACAGGAGTGCGATACGCGCAGACAGCAGAGGGTTCAGGAATGTGTATTGTACGGGTGTTGGGCTGAGGTTTGATTGTTTCGCTGGGCTGAGGAGTGCATGGAGCAGAGGGTTCAAGTGTGTGTTTCAGACAGCGCTCAGGAGTGTGCCATGCACATAGCACAGAGGTAACACACTGGCCTCTGTACAACAAATATTACCCCCCCTCCCCATTCCCAGTACAGACTATCCCCTTAAATTACCCCAATAGAGACTTTTCTCTACTCCTGGCTCTCCCTCAAGTCTGCAGAGATGGTATAGCATGCTGTGTGTGACTTACTTCTTACACCCCACTGTCTGTAAGGGGGGAGTGTCAGGTGGACAAGCTAAGTGATTTGCTTATGTGTCAGCCTACTGCTCACCCCTTACAGCCTTCTACATTAATGGTAAGGGTGGCCAAGTCAGGGGGGAGTCAGTGAGGAGCTCAGGTACATTCACTCTCCCCCTCCCCCCCTTCATTCCCGGGCTGTACACAGACATTCTGTCCTGTTGCTGGCTGTTGCTAACTGATAAAGTAACAGGCTCACTCACCTGTCCCTCCCCTGCACATACTCTGCAATCGTTGGGCACAGCAGAGGAAGCCTTCCTTTACACTTTACAGACTTATTTGCAGATCTTCCAGGACTACATGTCCCATGATGCATTGCTAGCATCTTCTGATTGGCCCTCCACAGTGGCCAATGGGGACGGAAGCAAATCAGGCACCAAGCTGAGCAGCTAACAAGATGAAAGCCGCGCTCTGCTGACAGGAGAAGGGGGGGCGAGTGGGGGAGATACGCTGAAATCCCGCAGTTCGCCTCCCTTGTCACAGCGCGGCCGCTTGTGTTCACTGAAGGACTGCACCATGGCTGCCTTCCCCATAGCGATGCTACTTCACAGAACAAGGAGAGGAGGCGGCAGCCAGGAGGGGAGCACTCTGACACTTCAGCGCCCCCCCTTCTGCAGCGCAGGGGTGCAGAGCACCCCGTGCACCCGCCCAGGATCGGCCCTGATGTAACCCCTAATAACAGCCCAACCTTGTAAAAAAAAAAAAAAAACATAAACTTGACATACATTATGGCAGATTTCATTTAAGTGGTTGTAAACCCTTACATATACCCAATGAAGTAACTGTCCTCAGGTGATACAGAAATGAAACTAACCCTCCTACATAAGTTGTACCTGGTACTCAGCAGTCTTCTCTTCTTTACATCTTTCAAAGTCCAGAATTGATAAAGCTTGTCTAAGCTGTCATAAAACAGGGGACAGAGAGCTGAAATTACACTCTGCAGAGCTCAGCGAGGAGAGCTCTGATAGATGATTGGAGGGAAGGGACACACCTCCTTTTCACACAACACACAAGAACAGAGCTGCTGCTGTCAACATAGGCATGTGCAGTGGGTGTGCCAGGTGGTGAAGATTCCCCCTACTGCCTGGGCTTCCCCCCCATGTTGCCTCTACCCACCCCTCAATGCTACCGGCTTCCCTCCTCTCCTCCCAACTGCTGCAAGGGATGTTTCAAGATGGAGAGTGGGGGAAGGGGCTACTAAATATGAAATTTACTGGCCCCTTCCTTTTCTAAACTAACACAGTGAACACACTCCCTCACTGTGTTCGTTCATAACTGAAGCTTGGTAAACTGTGTTTATTTTGCTTCAGATTGTGAATGAGCAGGACGCCGCTCAGCACAGAGCACTTCCCATTCATTCTCTGTCCGGTGCAGCTGAGGCTGCTGAGAAAGGCATGTGTGTTTGAGCTTTGAGGTGCACATCCTAATGCAATAAGCTGCGCACACCTATGTCTGTCAATCATAGGCTGTGTGAGGAGATCCCTCCCCTGTCCCCTTTTTTCTCTTGGTGTCAGGAAACTTTTCAGAAGTGACTCATGCAGATAGCAGAGGAATAAAACAGCAGACAGAAATTACACTTAGTGATCTGGATTGAGAAAAGTGCACACTATAGAGGGATGTGCTTTGTTCATATTTCATATCTGAGTAGAGTTGCCACCTCATCCCTTTAAACCTGACCACATATGAATTACACAGGTTCTGAGGCTAATTTAATGAAGATAAGGCACCAAGTGAGTTTAATTACCACCTTAATCAGCCTCAGAACCTGTGAAATTAATATGTGTTTGGTTTTAAAGGGATGAGGTGGCAACCCTATATCTGAGGCATACAACCACTTTAAAGGGTAACTTTTGTGGAAAAAAAAATAAAATATAGCGTATGCAATTGCAACAGAAGTCATATTGTAATTGAATGTTATTAAAAATGACCTTTCCTTTTCAGTCTGCAGCTCTGTAATTTTCTGTAAAAATGCAATGCAATATGGCTACCTAGAGGTGTTCTGTTCACATATGGTGTACAGAACGCCCCCCCAGATATGTCATTTCCTGCTTGTGTGATTGGCTCATTGATTTTCACAGAAGTCTGCACTAAGGACACCAAAGGAAATCACATATAAAGGGATTTCCTCATTAGAGCCCTGCAGGTACAGCAGCTGATATATAATTATGAAGTCACTCCTATACAGGTTCACTCACATGGACACAGACAAACGAATAGCTATTATTTGGTAAAATCCTTGCAATGAACATAGATCACCCAGACGGAAATGTTTTTTCTCAACAAAAGTGGAGTGACTCTTAAAGCTTTTGTTTGAGAGAAAATACAAATGCCCTTTTCCTATCTTCTGCTGCAAGTGAGAGCCAAAGTTAGCCAGAATGGATGAGGTCATGGATTTAGCGGTTCTCTATTTACCATTTTGGATACTGTGATATGCCTTATAAACCTCAGAGAAACATAGAGAATTACAAAAATTCCTCTTGGCCTTATCTTTCTCCTTACCTTTTTCTTCTGGTATCCCATAATTTTAATCAATTTTGAATATCTTTGGGTATAGATCCATGATTTGAGAAATATATTATATTAATTGAACAACCATACTTCATGCTATTAGATCAAAACTAACGGTAAAATTATCCTGAACCACTTCTGCCACAGAAGGTTTTACCCTCTTAATGCCCAGGCCATTTTTTGCGATACGGCACTGTATTACTTTAACTGACAATTGCGTGGTCATACAACACTGTACCCAAACAAAATTGATGTAATTTTTTTTCCAACAAATAGAGCTTTTTTTGGTGGTATTTGATCACCTCTGCAGTTTTTATTTTTTGCGCTATAAACAAAAAAACTCCGACAATTTTGAAAAAAAAAACAAGATTTTTTACTTTCTGTTATAATACATATCCAATAAAAAAATTGAAAAAAATCTAATTTCTTCATCAATTTAGGCCAATATGTATTCTTCTACATATTTTTAGTAAAAAAAAAAATCCCAATAAGTGTATATTGATGGGTTTGAGCAAAAGTTATAGCGTCTACAAATGATGGGATATTTTTATGGAATTTTTATTTATTTTTTTTACATTTTTTTTTATACTAGTAATGATGGCGATCAGCGATTTTTACTGGGACTGTGACATTGTGGTGGACAAATCAGGCACCTAACTAACGCTTTTGACACTTTTTTGGGGACTAATACAGTGATAAGTGCTAAAAAAATGCACTGTTACTGTACTAATGACACTAGCAAGGAAGGGGTTAACACCAGGGGCGATCAAAGGTTTAAGTGTGTCCCTAGGGGGTGCTTACTAACTGTGTGGGGGATGCTCTGTCTGGGAGAATACAAGATCTCTATGTTCTCCCCTGTCAGAATGGCGATCTGCCTCGTTTACATGGGGAACAATCGCGGGTGGCCAGTGGACATTGCCTCCCCCTATTTCCAATCGGCGTGTGTGCTACTGCAAAAAGCGATGTACGGGTATGTCATTTTGCGCAGCCGGGCCTGCTTACCGCAGTAAATGTGCAGAAGGCAGTTCCGGAAGTGGTTAAAGGAGAGAATTTCTCCTTTACCACAAGACTGACTATGCAGATAAGGGGTACCTTTAGATAAAAACAAACTGCACAGCTCTGACTAAAGTTGAATAAAGCCCTTGCTATAGATGTAAGCAATTTACATACCTCATGAAGCCTCAATGAAATACTCCTAGGATGTTACTAAGTGAGGCCTAGTCATCACTGTTCACCTCCACCATCACAGGAGTGAGCTCTCAAATGCTGAGCTCAGAGCTTCTACAATAGGGGGAAGAAGGAGCATGTGAGGGGGTTTGAATCAGAGAAAGAGCTCACTCCTGTGATGGTGGAGGTGAACAGTGATGACTAGGCCTCAATTAGCAACTTCCTGGAAGTATTCCAAGAAGGCATCATAAGGTAAATAACCTACACCTATAGCAAGTGTATTATTCATCTTTAGCCTATGCTCTCACTGCCTGCAAATTCAAACGCACACAACTTTAAAGTCAGACCCCAGCCCCACTTCAGCATGTCTTGCATGCAACTTTTTTAAGACCCCTTTCACACTGGGGCGCTTTGCAGGCGCTATAGCATTAAAAATAGCGCCTGCAAAGCGCCCTGAAACAGCCGCTGCTGTCTCTCCAATGTGAAAGCCCCGAGGGCTTTCACACTGGAGCGGTGCGCTGGCAGGACGCCAAAAAAAGTCCTGCTAGCAGCATCTTTGGAGCAGTGAAGGAGCGGTGTATACACCGCTCCTTCACTGCCCCTTCCCATTGAAATCAATGGGGCAGCACGGCTATACCACCGGCAAAGCGCTGCTGCAGCAGCACTTTGCGGGTGGTGTTAACCCTTTCTCGGCCGCTAGCGGGTTAAAACCACCCCGCTAGCGGCCGAATAGCGCCACTAAAACAACAAAACGGCCGTTTTGCTACCGACGCCGCTCCTGCCCCAGTGTGAAAGGGGCCTAAAAGAAGTCAATGCAAGTCGTACCAAAGTTGGACGACCAAAAGCAGTGCAGGAACATTTTTCTAAGTCGCTCCGATTAGAATGGTTCCATTGCACTGAATGGGGTCTGACTTCTGATACGACAAGTGCTCCAAAGTCAGAGCGATTATTGCATCAGTGTGAACCAGGCCTTCGTCAGATTACCTCCATAGGCATGTTTTTTGTAACAGTGAGCTATCCTTTTAAGTTGATAGCGTAGATTATTATACTAAAAATTATATATTTTCATAAATGTGTGTATTTATTTGATTATCTAAAAAGTTTCCTATTGCCCTAAAAAATAATTTTGCTTTTTTCATTTGGCTGACAAATTCTTCCCTATATTAAAAAAAATAAAAATTACCTGAACGTTAACAAAGAGTAATAGGCTGACACTTTCTATTGTTACTTTGACATCTTAATTGAGGTATACATATGAATATGGGAAATATAGTCACAATACCTATTGCTGCATAACTCATATGAGTGGCTTGCCAGTTCAATAGATTTCATGTCTTCTTACAAAATACTTCCCAAAGATACCCTTGTTCTGACTTGGTATAATGTATTATCCCTAAACCTTTCCTTTTTAATTTGTATTTCTCTGAACACTTCCAGTTTAATAGAACCCTTACTGAACTCTCTCAGTCACCTGACACTCAGCAGTGGGCTGGAAGCCTTGTGCACTATAACATGTCCTTTGTGTTGAAATACTCAGCAGCAGAAAAACTCCTGAAGGCAGACAGTTTAACTACCTCAAGCCCACCATATATACAAATGATGATGGGCAGGATGCGTCATATGATGTTGCCCCAGTCCCACTGCGCTTGCGCGCCTTCAGGGGCACATAGCGCAGCAATTGCAGACGTGCTGTGTCATTGGCACATGACGGGACCCCGATCTCGAAAAGAGCCGATGATGCGGCTCTTTACCCATGTGATCACTAACAGAGTGTAAGAAGAGGAGAGCCAATCAGTGGCATCTCCTCACAGGGGAAACCTGTACAGATAATCAGAGCACTAATCATCAGTGCCCTTATTATCAGTGGAACCCGTAACAGCGCCCAGCAGTGATGCCAGTCTGTGCCCATCTGTGATGCTAATCTGTGCCTATCAGTGACACAAATCTGTGCCCATCAGTGAGGCCAATCTGTGCCCATCAAGGCCTGCAGATCAGTGCCGCCTATCCTTGCCACTTATCAGTGCCGCCTATTAGTGCCCATCAGTGCTGCATATTAGTGCCTCCTCATCAGTGCCACCTCATCAGTGCCCTTCAGTGCTGCTTCATCAGCACACATCAGTGAAGGAGAAAAAATAATTATTTACAACATTTTCTGACAGAAACCAACAAACTTTTTTCCCCAAAACTTAGCAAAAAAAAAAAAAAAAGAAGTGATTAAATACCACCAAAAGAAAGCTCTATTTGTGTGAAAAAATGATAAAAATGTCATTTGGGTACAGTGTTTCATGACCGCGCATTTGTCATTCATAGTATGGCAGCACTAAAAGCTGAAAATTGGCCTGGACAGGAAGGGACTCCCTTTACTTCCTATAAAAAGGAAAGAAGGTGGGACTTTATATGAAGAATGCACCCCTGGGATACCACGGTATAAATAAAAATGGACAGTACAGTTTATTGATAAAAAATGTAACAATAATAGTAATACCTTAATGTTATATAGATCTAATAACTTCATAATATAAAACATTGTAATGATATAAAACAGAATACATTGGGATATAAATAAAATATAACAATGTATACTAGTAATGTAATCAGTTCCTATTATACACATAAAATAGAGCCAATTTCATAAAAGTGTGTCTCCTTGGTAAAAACTGTATCTCTAGTTCATTGGTACAGTCCAACTGGTATGTGTAGTGATAACTGGTATAGTAGAATATAAGCGAAAAGGCATCTATTGGCTCTACACATTTCGTGGCGAGTGCCACTCTTCCTTTTTATCCAAATATTAGGGATGGAGGAGCTTGGCGGTGTTAGCCCTGCGTTCTCACATAAAGTCCCACCTAGCTGCTTTTTGTTTTGTATCCCTTTACTTCCTGTCCTATAGCAACAGGAACAGGAAACAACAGGAAAGTGAGAGGAAATGCCTGAAAATTAAGGGAATTCCTTGGGGATCCCCAGGCCACCTGAACTAGTGACCCATTGGAGGATTCCCCCTCTATTATTTTTCTGGGGACAACTCAAAATTTGGGATTTTCTTTTACTTTCACTTTGAATGATAATTGTAAACAGGACAAATAGAGGATGAATGTCCCTAACGGGGGCACAGTCAGCAATAAAAACCCGACAGGTGTTCTAATCCAGCTCCACTCTATCCAAACCTAAAAAAAAGTTTTGCCTTTAGTTATACTTTAACATGTTACCACAGAGAATGTCCACCTCTCTTTACAGAATCAGAATCTGGCAAGGTTTTTCTGGAATGAAGGTTCCTGCATAAATGATCAGTAAAATGCTTACATGTAGATACATTTATTTAACCACTTGCTGACCAGCCGCCACAGTTGCACTGCGGCAGGTTGGCTCGGCTGTGCGAATGGCCGTCATTGTATGTCGGGCGCGTACACGGCGATCTGTATTCGCTAGCAGGGGAGCCAACCAGCGGGTCTGGCGGAATCGATGTCCACCGGCCACCCGCAATCGCTCCAAAGAGAGCCAGAACTGGGATCTGTCAGTGAAAACAAACAGATCCCCGTTCTTTCCCCCATCCGACCTTGCTTGTGCGCTTGGGGATTATGGTGTGGAGTTATTTTTCAGGGGTTGGGCTTGGCCCCTTAGTTCCAGTGAAGGGAAATCTTAAGGTGTCAGCATACCAAGATATTTTGGACAATTTCATGCTCCCAACTTTGTGGGAACAGTTTAGGGATGGCCCCTTCCTGTTCCAACATGACAGCACACCAGTGCACAAAGCAACATCCATAAAGACATGGATGAATGAGTTTGGGGTGGAGGTACTTGACTGGCCTGCACAGAGTCCTGACCTCAACCCAATAGAACACCTTTGGGATAAATTAGGGCAGAGAATGCAAGCCAGACCTTCTCGTCCAACATCAGTGCCTGACCTCACAATTGCGCTTCTGGAAGAATGGTCAAACATTCCCATAGACACACTCCTAAACCTTGTGGACAGCCTTCCCAGAAGAGTTGAAGCTGTTATAGCTGCAAAGGGTGGGCCAACACAATATTGAACCCTACGGACTAAGACTGGGATGCCATTAAAGTTCATGTGTGTGTGTAAAGGCAGGCGTCCCAATACTTTTGACAATATAGTGTATGTATACCATAGATTGTGGACTCTACAATTTTCCTACAGACTAAATAATATACACTGATTTGGGTTCTTTTCACCAAAGAAATGTAGCAGTTTGGCCTAAATTTATGAAGAAAGATATATTTGCAAAATTTTATAACGGAAACAAAGAAAAATATGTTTTTTTCAAAATTTTCATATATTTAGCAAACAATAAAAAACCCAGGAAACCCACCAAAAGAAAGCTTGATGTGTGTGAAAAAAAATGATAAAAAAGTCATATGGATACGGTGTTGCATGACCGCACAATTGTAATTCGTGTGAGAGCGCTGAAAATTGGCCTGGCCAGGATGGGGGTGGAAGTACCCAGTATTGAGTTGGTCAACAATCAATCTTCTCCTTCTATAAAAAAAAAAAAAAAAGCATAAAACACATCAAAACATATGAAAAATGTGCAGCAAAAACACAAAAAAAACACAACAATCGCACACACACAGGTGTGAACCCAGCATTATGGGGTACTTCTTATGCTGTAGATCACTTGATTCCGCTGCTTCCACCAGGTGTAGATTTTAGTTTGTGTGTTGGATGAATGCTGTTTTTTCAAGTCTATTTTGTTTTTTTGTAGAATTGTTTCTTACATTTTAAACAAAATATTAATAAATGTTATACAATAAAATGAATACATATCAAGAGTGTGGTGAGTTTGCACTGCCAAAAATCCTGTCTGGGTGGTTTTATAAAAGCTGTAAAAATGTTCCAATCTTTATGGAGATCTGGACTTGTAATGCTATTTATTATGTCAGCATTGTAGCTGCAAACCTATTATGATCATTGGCTTCACTCACTGGTCTTTCTGAAAATATTTTGCTATACTGCTATATGTACACCGTGTACACTGCAGTGCTGCCATCTTGTGTTTGTTCAAATTATTTCATGTTCTTCTCTTTTCCGCCAAGTTCTCTAAAACAGTATAGACACAAATGTTTTGGCAAGCATGATTGTTTGAATAAACTGGTCCCAACCAAACAGGACCCTTATGGTTTTCATTTTGGATACAGTAAGGGAGGGTTAGAACCCATGTCAGTTTTTTTTTTTTTTAAATCTGTGTTCAATTGGGGGGATTGCCCTTCACTTTCCATCAGACGGCCAGGCAGCTAGCATTTCCAAAAGGAGGTCAACATTACCAGCCAAACATTTCTCTCGGTACAGTTTAACCTCTTCCTGCCCAAGGTACGTCATATGATGTCTTTGACTTTGTGGGGGTATATCTGAATGATGGGTGCAGCTACAGGCATTATTCAGATATCATCTTTTTCAGCCGGCGATTCCCTACAACAGATGGTTTGGAACTACATTTCCCATGATGCTCCACTACACTGCAGAGTGCATAAGCATCATGGGAAATGTAGTTCCAAAACATCAGGGGTGCCAAGGTTCACCGTCACTGCTCTACACCATAAGAATGATCATAGCGGCTGTTCCGTCGCTTGAACGTTCTTATGGGCAGCAACAGCGTACATCCCCCCCTCCCTCATCGGTGAGTCGGAGACAGGATCCGTGGGCCCCCGTATGGTGACCATGGAGATTTCTGGTGGACCAGATGGTCGCCGGAGTCTCTATGATCGTTCGAGGCGGGGCGCGATGTTATGATGTCACACCCGGCCTAAGCATTCAAACAAATGGCGCCGCCTCGGCTTGGAAGCCGAGATCGTTTATTTATTTATTTATTTTTATTTCAGGCTTCCCAGCCTAGAGGTGAGATGTGGGGTCCCTTTGACCCCATATCTCACTGTAAAGAGGACCGATCGTGCCATATTCCTATTACAAGGGATGTTTACATTCCTTGTAATAGTAATAAAAGTGCCGGCCGCATGTGAAAACAGTGTTCAAACCACACATGTGATGTATCGCCGCGAACGTTAGAGCGAGAGCAATAATTCTAGCCCTGGACCTCCTCTGTAATTCAAAACATGCAACCTGTAGAATTTTTTAAACATCGCCTATGGAGATTTTTAAGGGTACAAGTTTGTCGCCATTCCACGAGCGGGCACAATTTTGAAGCGTGACATGTTGGGTATCAATTTACATAACTTCATCTTTCACATTGTGCAAAAAAATTGGGCTAACTTTTTTTTTTTAAGGCAAAAATTGCTGTGCAAATACTGTACGAGATAAAAAGTTGCAACAACCGCCATTGTATTCTCTAGGGTCTTTGCTAAAAAAAAATCATATATAATATGTGGGGGTTCTATGTAACTTTCTAGCAAAAAAATGAATTTTACATGTAGGAGAGAAATGTCAGAATTGGCCTGGATGGGAAGTGGTTAAAGAGACCCTCTACCGCAACAAATTGCTTAAACTCATTGTGGACCACATCCCTGATAAGGATGAGCTCCAGCGCATTCGCACACCCCACGTGCAGAGCCTGGAAGGCAGTGAGACATTTTACGATCTCTGCAGCCGCACATTGGGACAATGTCTCGCTGCCTGTGTTTAGCGCAGCGCCGTGCCGACTTCCTGGCGGGCTCTGCACGTGGAGTGTGCGAACACACCGGAGCTCATCCTTAATCCCTGATACATAGAGTCAAAAAATGAATTCCTCAAATTGGGACTTTAAACTGTTGCTATAAAAATGTGTAATAAATTTTGAATAGTTTTTTTAAATCAAACTGTTTGTGGCCAGGTTTAAAGTCCCAATCTGAGGAATTAATTTTTTGACTTTTTTCTAAGGTCCTATTTAAGCCCTACATGAAGAAAACTAATGGTTTTTGAAAAATGCACACAATGGGAATAGGGAATTTACCCAACAGATTACATATGTAAGTGTAGTAGTTTAGGCAGGGAGCTTCTCACAAATTTACTTGCCAGGAGTAATTATCCTGGTTAATTGATAGAGATCTATTGATTTCTCCCTAAGTTTGGCCTTATTGCACTTTTCTGTTATACCACTAGGTGGCCGGGTACTTGGTGGTACTAGATATGAGAAAGGCAACCCAAGGTCAAGTTATGGGTATGTGGGGTGTGTCAGCCAATGGGCGGGGGTTTTATTGGATCTTGGTCTGCTGGGAGAACCTATATATTGGAGTGGAGTCAGATGATCGGTGTTCTATGCCACTTGGGCGGCTGTCTGGGTGGACGTGTGTCCTATGCCCCAGGCTGCTAGGCCAGAGATTGGGCCTATCCCGGGGTTATCTGGCTGCCAGGCTGTGTGAGGGCCTATCCAGAAGTAAGAGGGCAGTGCAAGGCTGGGACTTGCAGCCCAACCAGAAGTGACGGTTCTGCCGGACGGAGAAACTGTCAGTGGTCGGAGGTCGAGGGGAAGCTGTCGCCACAAAGGGACCAACCACCATCTTACCAGGGACCACAGTGAGAAACTGAAGCAAACACCGGAGCAGCATTCTCACCGAACGGGCACGGTGGAGAATCAGGAAACTTCAGACGGTGATCAAGTCAGGGACCCAACCAGGGGAGGTGACGCTTGCAGAGCAGCCTTGTGAGTCAAGCCAGGGACTGAGACGGATAGTAGGGGTGAAGCTTGAGAAGTATCTGGGGTGCCAAGCTAGGGACCCAGCAGGGAAGCGCGGGTGACGCTTGAGGGAGATACCACCGCAAAGCTTTGAGGAGCTCCAGGGTTTCAAAGTTAGTAAAGAGAGTCCAGTGAGAGACCAGGAGCTCCAGGGGCTGAAGAACTACAAGTGAAAGTTGTAGTGAAGCTAAGAGGACTGTTAAGATTTGTGTTAGGAACTGTTAAAGACTGTTACCATAGAGGACAGCAATCCTGCACGTGCAGAAGTGGCACCTTGCTGGGGCCTTTTCCTGCACGGCTGTCCTCCTATTGAAGTCTCAGTGTCTGCCAATTGAAATTGCAGCTGCTTAAGGGTGTCCTGGCCCTAACCCTCTTTCCCTCATAAAAGAAAGACTGTAAAAGAAATAAACATCTATTTTACATTTGAGAAGTGTCTGGCGCTCAATAACTTACACCTTGCACCCCTATGCCTCACAACCCACTACTTACAGAAGGATGTCAGCTATCTTTGGCCTTAGAGGTCCTCATTAGAGGATAAAGACTCTGCTACACATAGGTGCAGCATACAACTGAAGTAGATACCGGTTTTCTTCCTGATGCTAACACTCACAAAGCACCATCATAAGTGGTCTGCTCCTCTAATAACTGCATCTGGTTGGATCTACAGCAGGCATGTCCAAAGTCCGGCCTGTGGACCAATTGCAGCTGTGGTCCGTTTTCATACGGCCCAACTGGTAATTTGTATATATATATATATATATATATATATATATCTTTTGTGGCCCCCAATAAATCGTTGGGGAGCCACAAAAGGTATATACCCTATTTATCGTTCCTCAGAGGGGACAGGGAGGGGGCGGGATGAGTGCCGTCAGATTACATACAGGAGAATCTCCTGTTTACTCGGCGTCCTCTGTAATAGGAAGTACCATCTCCTGGGCTGGCATTGGACGACTGTTCTGTCTATCATAGGAGGCAGGACTTTGTATTAAAGAGGCCGCCGAGTAAATAGGAGATTCTCCTGTATGTAATCTGTTGACGCTCGTCCCACCCCCTCCCTGTCCCCCCTGAGGCTGCAGATGGGCATGGATCAGGCTGCACTGATGGTAATGGTGAGGCTGCATCCAGAGGCTGCATTCATGGCAATGGTGAGGCTGCAGATGGGCACTGATTAGGCAGCATTGATGGGCACTGACCCTTATGTTGCGTCACAGTTCTTTATTTAAAATTTTATTTTTTTTCTGAAACTTCCCTCTTAAAGTGAAGGTGCGTGTTATACTCCGATAAATACAGTATATCCAACTAACATGCCCAGCTCATCCTTAGACTCTTCACGAAACACAGTCACAAAGGCAAGAGAATTCTTGTTGGGCAGTGTATTAGTTAATTTGCATTTCATTTTAATGGTTCAAAGAATGTCAGTCAAAATGATCGGCCCTCACGCATGTTCACTTCATCAAATCTGGCCCTCTTTGAAAAAAATGTGGACACCCCTGATCCACAGTAACTGTAATGCCCTGTACACACGACCGGTTTTCCCTTCGGAATAAGCTCTGAAGATTTTTCCGATGGAGTTCCGTCGGAATTCCGCTGAAACTGTCTTGTGTACACACGATCACACCAAAATCCGACCATCAAGAACGCGGTGACGTACAACACGTACGATGGGGCTGGAAAAAGGAAGTTCAATAGCCAGTAGCCAATAGCTTCCGTCTCGTACTTGCTTCAAAGCATGCATTTTTGGTACGTCAGAACAACATACAGACGAGCCATTTTCCCGATAGGAATTGGTTCCGTCGGAAATATTTAGAACATGTTCTCTTTCTAGGTCCGTCAGAGTTTTCAACGTAAAAAGTCCGATGAGGCACACACAAGATCGGAATATACAATGAAAAGCTCCTGTCGGACTTTGTCTGTCGGACATTCCGCTCGTGTGTACAGGGCATAAGGTTACACTGGCAGTAAATATTTTTATTACTGAGAGCTTTAACCACTAGGTGGCAGTCATCATTTGCTGAAATCTCACTGAAATGAATATGCTGCTTTTGAGATCACTGTCAGTAAGCAGTTAAATCTCATAGTAGCTGCGCAGTCAGCTCTGCATAAAAAAAAGTAAGTCAAAACTATTTGATCTATTGCCATGGCACCACTGAATATACTTTCCCTGAATGTTCAGGGAATAAATGTCCCTCAAAAAAGGACCAAAGCCTTCCGTACTTTCCATAACAAGAAGGCTCACATAGTATGCCTCCAAGAAACACACTTCACCAAAGATTCTACTCCAAAATATATTTCTCCTTTTTATCAACAAATTTACACGGCTTCTGCCTGTACCAAGCAAAGGGGAACTCTAATTGCATTTCACCGATCCACACCATTCACCTTATCATCAGAAATTAAAGACCCAGAAGGTAGATACCTGATACTCATGGGTTATATAATGGATACAGCAATCACGGTGATTTCCTACTACGCTCCTAACAAACAACCTACACCATTCCTCTCACATATATTACAAGTGATTAATACACACAAAATAGAAACAGTGATAATGTGTGGGGATTCGAACCAGGTCCTCCTCCCATTTCTAGATAAATCACCTTTTACACCATCCAAAATAACCTCTAGATTACCTTTTTCTCAACTTCTTTCCAAATACAATCTGGTAGATTCATGGAGAGAAAGTAACCCAATGAAAAAGAAATTCACTTATTTCTCGCACCCTCATCAAACCTTCACCAGAATAGATCAGATTTTTCTAACAATAGGAATGATACCAGAAATTGTTGCATCAGATATAATTCCAATTCCGTGGTCTGACCATAATGCAATATACACTACTATAGCCTCAGCCATACCAAAAGCGCATGACCCAACGTGGTACTTACCGGACATAATGCTCAAACACCCACTACATCAGATGGCCATTGAACAAGCTTTAAAGGAATACATATCAATTAATAATACAACAGACATCTCCCCAATAACACTGTGGGAAGCTCATAAGCCTGTCTTGCGTGGTACAATACAAAGACAAATGGCACTATTTAAACGGGAACGCAAAAATTTAGCAAAAAAACTAGAACTCAATTTTAATGCAGCCTACATATCATTTCAAGATAATCCATCTCAGAGTACAAAATCTCATCTGGAAAAATCTAGATTGGAATACGATCTATTTCTCACTGAGTCAGTTGATAAATCCCTCAAACGCTCCAAACACAATTTCTACATGAATACAAACAAACCAGGTACATATTTGGCTTGGGCATTAAATTCAACTAACAAATCTTTCAAACCAATACGTTTGAAATTATCAAAAAATGTTTACACTTGTAATCCAGTTAAAATGGTCCATAAATTTCACTCACATCTCGCAACTTTATACAAGACAAACAATGAATTTAATCCTACAGAGGCTGAATCCTTCTTCTCAAAAATAACCTTACCTGAGTTATCTCAGAATCAAAAAAGCAGTTTGGATGAGCCTATAACTATAGATGAAGTTGCTAACGCCATAAAAGACCTAAAACTTAACAAAAGACCAGGCCCAGACGGCTACTCGGCTTTATACTATAAAACATTCTCAGAAATACTCTCTCCCATTCTCACTGAAACTTTTAACAAACTTCTAGATGGACATTCTTTTCGGCAAGAAACACTAATGGCAATTGTTTGTATGATCCCAAAACCCCTTTCTGATGATACTTCCTGTGTGAATTATCGGCCTATCTCTCTGTTAAACCTCGATATTAAATTATTAGCAAAAAATAATAGCAAAACGCCTCAATAGCATTATAGGAAAATTAATACATAGAGATCAAGTAGGCTTCATGCCAAATAGACAGGCAGGCGATAATATACGCAGGGCAGTGTTATTGGCACATATTGCTAAAAAACGGAAAATCCCTTTATGTTTTCTATCTCTCGATATTAAGAGGGCATTTGACACAGTATCCTGGCAATATATGCAATATTCATTACAAAAATGGGGTTTTGGACCCCACTTTTTAACATGGATCAAAGCATTATATAATAAACCCAAAGCCTATATAAAATATGCTGGATACAAATCTGAAGCCTTTAATATCGAAAGAGGTACCCGACAGGGTTGCCCATTATCTCCCTTATTATTTGCCCTTATATGGCCCAATACATCAGAACAAACCAAACTATAACTGGCATTGAAGTAGGAGGTATTACACACAAATTATGTATATTTGCAGACGATATATTACTTTTTCTATCATCACCACAGGTCTCTGGTCCTAACTTAATACCAGCTCTTGATGGATTTGCAGCCCTATCCGGCCTTATGATTAATCCTAAGAAATGCCTAGTGCTTAATATTTCACTCACAAACATGGAATTGATCCCGGCTAGGGCTGCACTCCCATTCACATGGGCAGAAAAATCAATCCCATATCTTGGAATTCATTTAACAGCATCTCATTCTGACTTATTCTCAACCAATTATCCTCCTGTATTAAGACAGATCACAAATCTAATAAAACAATGGTCGCAACTTCCTTTATCCTGGATAGGGAAGATTAATGCAATCAAAATGACTATTCTACCCAAATTGCTTTATCTATTCAGAGTCCTCCCTATTCCAATTCCTTCCTATTTTTTGAGAATAGTACAAAAAAGAGCAACTTCGTTTATATGGGGCTCTTCTAAACCACGTATACCTATACACACACTACATCTTCCCAAAAATAAAGGAGGCCTGGGATACCCTAATTTTACTAACTACTACAGAGCAGCACATTTGGCCAGTCTGTCCAAATACCATGCAAAACAGGAAATCCCATTATGGGTATTTATAGAAGCTTCAGAAAATGACCCTCTATTAATATCAAATTTATTATGGCTTGATCCTAAAGACCGCTTTAAAATTCATAATCCCATAACTAAACACTTCTTATCTCTCTGGGATAAACTAAAAACCAAATATCAGTTACAATCTCCACACAATCCTCTCCTTTCTTTTATCAGAAATCCGGCCTTTTATCCGGCATGGATCTACCCAAATTCTTTTAAAGCTTGGACAACATCAGGCATTCAGACACTAAATGACTTCATAGCATCTAAATCATTCCTTTCATTCCCATCGCTTAGAGAAAAATATGATCTACCAAACTCTGAGATATTTAGATATCTCCAAATCAAAAATTTCTATACACCATTCCTAAAGGGGGATACACCATTATCCCAATTATCCATTTTTGAATCAATCTGTACAAAAGATCCATTTGCTAAAGGTACAATTTCATCACTTTATAATCAATTATATGGAGTAGCAAATCTTAATAGGCCCTCTTACATTCAGAGGTGGGAGGAGGACCTGGGACAAACTTTAGAAGACACGGACTGGTCTAACATATGGCTCACATCTAAGTCATCTTCACCCAACATCTTAGCACTGGAGACAAATTATAAAGTCCTAACTCGCTGGTACCTTGTACCCGCTAGAGTGGCAAAATATTCGCCTAATACCTCAGCTCTTTGTTTTCGAGGATACCCAGAAATAGGCACATATTTACACATATGGTGGACGTGCCCATTAATCCAAACCTTCTGGAAGGAAGTCTTCGTGATTGCATCTAAAATATTTAAAAAAATAATACAACCAGATCCATATTTAACTTTACTTAATCTAAAACCGGAATGGTTAACACGCTCTCAATTCAAACTTATGATCCAACTAATAACGGCTGCAAAACAAACAGTGGCCAAGGCATGGAAATCTCCTACATTGGTACTAGCAGAAACAATTCACAGAATGAATAATACAATGTCCCATGCTAAGATGGTAGCCATCGATCAAAATCAAATTCCAAAATTTGAAAAACTTTGGCATCCTTGGATAAAACAACAGTTCCTGTCAAACTTCAATGACTCTGTCCTGTTGCCATGGTAACAGATTAAATGACTTACAGAGACACCCATTCTAAGGCTTCAAAGAGAACTAAAAAGAATAATAAACTGACGAGCGGGACAACCTTGTGGACCATACCTCTACCTTTCAACCCTTTTTCTTCTTTCTCTTTCCTTTTCTCCACCTTACGATTAAAGCTCATTATCAGAATTTATTTGACCTATATACACTCTACTTGTAAACAATATGTACAGTAGGTATAAATCATTTAGATACCTACAAAAGTAACTAAGGAAATGATATATATCTTTAATCTAGGTTTACGTGAACCCAATGAATATTTGAAATTTCATGATATTTACCTATATAAACCCTACTGTAAAACAATGAGCTTACTTTATAGATCCTTGTAAACTTACTTTATGTATCTTTATAACATTGTATACTCAATAAACTTCTTTTGACAAGGAAATCTCATAGTAGCAGACATGTAATCAATCATGTACCCCTGGCTTTAGAGGTAGCTTGTGTGAATAAAAATATGGGATCTCTAATTGCTGAGGTCCAAAATCTGGAGCTGTCATCCTGGTTCTGGTTTTGAGCACCTAACTAGCCAATGGCTCTGGAAAATCATGCAGCCGATGAAGCTTGAAATGTTTTTTGCAACTTCAAACTTGTAACTGTCAATGTTGTTTCTTGTACCAAATTCTGCTCTTTAAAGCCCAACTCCAGGAATTGCAAAAAAAAAAGAAAACTACCCTTGAAGCCTTGAAGTGTGCCCCCCCCGCACTGCAAGGGGGTGAAAAGCTATTAAAAAGTTATTACTTTAATTAAACTGTTTCTTACTGTGCTTTTCTCTCTGCTTGTAGTCTCCTCAGTGAGCTCCCGAAGTTCTCCTTCTCCCCCTCACTTCCATTTGGTCAGAGCCAGTGTTAATTTCATCGACTAAAACGACTAAAACATTTTAGTCGACTAAATGAATAATATTTTAGTCGACTAAAATACGACTAAAATTAAAACAACTGAGATGACTAAAATATGACTAAAACTAAAATGGCATTTTAGTCAAAAGACTAAAATGAGACTAAAATGCCATTTTTGTCAAAAGAATAAACCTAAAACTAAATTGGCATTTGACTTCAAAATTAACATTGGTCTGTAGTGAATGTTCATACCTCAATACCATAAATAATAACATTAGATTTTTCACTCCAGCAGTATATAATGAGTTTGGAAATTGTAGAGAAATGTTTAACTAATGCATTACAATTTAATTACACCCATTAGATTTTAGATGACTAAAATGAGTTCTAGTCGACTAAAATGTGCTGGAGATTTTAGTTGACTAAAACATAGGACAGTTTAGTCGACTAAAACGTACTGGAGATTTAGTCGACTAAATACGACTAAAACTAAACCAATTGCAGAAGACTAAAATGGGACTAAAACTAAAATGCCATTTTAGTCCTAAAACTAAAACTGAATCGAAATTTGCTGCCAAAATTAACACTGGTTGAAGCAAGCATTGTAAGTTAGTTGCAGTCATGTGCACTGTTCAATGCACATTACAAATCCCATAGTCCAACTCAGAAGCTCATGGCTATAACAGCAGCTCCACAAGAATTGCTCAGATATACACATTGGTGCAAGCTGGATCAACATAACTATGCAATAAAATTCTTACCTAAACTTTAGGTTTAAAGTTTTTGTAAAGGTTACATTTTTTTTTACCTTAATGCATTCTATGCATTAAGTGTTACTAAACCCAGGAGCCTGTGTTCACTATATCTGGTCTTCCACAGTACACAGAACATGGAAATGCAATTATTTTAGTAAATATGAACTGCTAAAAACTTTTTTTCACCAGCAATTAGAGCAGTCTTGTGACTTGTATTCGATTCCAGCCAAGCCTGGTTAAAGTTCATAGTAGGAGTTTTCATACTGCACTGACCTCTCCTATCAGGATGCAGGATCCCTGACCCTCTGTTTGGACAGTGCTGATTGGCCTTGTGCTGATCACAAGCACTCTCTCAAGAAAAAAAAAATCTCTATAGCAATACACACCAAACTGGGCATGTGCAGAGTGTCCCCAAGGCTCTGTTCTATCAGGAGATGGATTGGGGATTGTGGAAGAAGGAGAGGATCAGAGAAGACAGAATCAAACAGCCGTTTTACACAATGCAGAGGATTAACTCCTTAGGTTCCACAGTGGGTATAACTAGTATGATTTGCTGCATATACAGACTTTTTTACTGTTGTGGGTTTAGTAACACTTTAAGGTAAAAAAAAACCTTCTGAGAGTGTAGCCCCTCCGAGTCACTGCTAATGCACAAGAGCAGAAGCTCTCACCCATGTCTCCCTCCTCATTGGTTCCCGCTGCTGTCAATCACAGCCAGTGAGGAGGGAGCAGGGGGCAGGAAGGGGCTGAGCCATGCCCTGTGTATTAAGGGACACAAGCCTGAACAAGTACCCCTTAGCAAGTGGCTTACTATGATAGTCACTCAGACGAGGGGAGGAGCCAGGATTGCCAGCAGGGGGGACTACAGAAGAAGAGGATCGGGGTTGCTCTGTGCAAAACCACTTCACAGAGCAGGAAAGTATGAGTTGTTGTTTTTTTTTTAAAATATATCACTGGATCCTCTACAATTACTTTAAATTAAACTCTAAAAGATATTCTGGTTTATTACATTTACCAGATTTATGATATTGTGTGTGATGTGTCCTTATGTATTACATGGATCTCCAGCGGTCTTTCATTACAGCCAATAGTCATAGCACAGAAGCAGTCTAACATGTTAGAGCAGGGGTGACCAACCAGGAGCCCTCTGATGTGGCCTGCGACCTCCTGCTCTGGGATGGAATAGAATAGAATACTGTTAATAAAGGTAAGTTTATTACTAAAATCACAGTGTATATATGGGCATATCTGTTCTGCAGTGGTTACTGGGCAGCTTTCAAACTGATCCGCAGGTACAGAGCAATGCACCTGCGGGTTACCTGCACTGAGCCATAGATTTCTATTATCTGCGAGTTTGGTGTGCTTTCTGAAAGTGCACCACACCTACAGAATATAATAGAAGATTATGGCAATGTGCAGCTAACCTGCAGGAAAGCCACAGGTGAAGTGAGCTGCACCCGCAGTGCGGGTAAACAACAGTGCATCAGTGTGAAAGCAGCCTTAGGCCCCTTTTACACGGTCAGTCTGACCCAATCGGACCCTCCATTCACCTCTAAGGAGTGGCAGATGTAAATAGACTTGTGTCCGTTTACAAAAGCCTACCTCCAATCCGATCCGCTTAAAAAAAAAAAAGAGTAGAGTGGGCTCTATAGAGTAGAGTGGGCTGCCATCCTCCCGCTTCGCTCATTGTGGCCGGTGACCGGTTACCAAGTCACTTAAGTGGCCCTCGCTCTTCAAAAGATTGGGCAACCCTGATGTAGAGCCTATTAGGAGGTAGGTTTGTTGTAGACCCAGATTTACAGCAGTTCTAAGGGCAATAAATAAATGATTAGTATGTCTCCACCATCAAACTTTCAAAATAAATGGTGCCAACAACTTTAAAAATGTTCTGTGCTGTAAGGAGTGGCAGCACAGAACATTTAAATGTGCCCCTTAAATTTCAATTCTGTCATTTTCTATCCAGTGTGCAGTTATTAACTGAAGCCACATGATGGCAGCACTTCCCCACAGTACAGCAGTCAGTGTGAGTAGGTAGGTTGGACAGGGTTGGTGCATGGTGCTCAGTACACTGAGTATTATACACAAACTACATTTTAAAGATATGCTCAAGCGATGCTATTTCAAACTCCAAGTGTGATAACAGCGTGAATTAACCTTGGGATGTCCTGGCGTATTCTAGTTAAATATAAACACTGTATGCAATGTCAGGATATTGACTCAACATTTGGAAGATACACTACAATTATTAATCATACTGAATAGATCAATAATTTGATGCTCCAACCTTGCCTGACCCTCAGATCTTCTTCTTTCCAGTCTGGAGATTAGGTGTTGACGTATGGACGAGGAACAAGAAAGATTACAGTTTAGACTCTGCAGAAATAGGATGATTAGTCACAATCTGTTTCTGTTATTACAGCTAATTCTCTGTAAAGAGTCATTCAAAAGTTGATGAAAACGAATAAAAACACATTTTAAAGTCATAAAGTAATGAGTCAGTCTAACCAAAAGTGATAGGCCAGAGTTTGGGAAAAGCTAACAATGAAGTCCATAGAGATAAAAACACAGTTTAAACTGGCTATATATTAAAAACAAGGTGTTAAATATTATACATATTATTACAGTAGGTACCTTAAGCCCCCGGTCACACTGGTGCAACTTGTCATACCATTTGATAGTTACCTATTGCCCGCAATGGAAGCGGTCAAATTGGTGCGACTCCAACTCCATCAGAGTCACACCGATTTTGAAAGTAGTTCTTGCACCACTTTTTGCAAGTTCAGGTGTGACTTGCATAGACATCTGTGCATGAAGTCCTCTTCCAAGTCGCAGAGACATGCGGATTAGAAATTGTGCGGCTTCAAGTAAAGTTGTACAATTTCAAAGCCACGTTTGGTGTGACTGAAGGCTAAGGGCCCATTCATACCAGATGCAGTGGGGTGTAATTTTGACTGTCATCCAAATGTATAGACAGTCCAAAATCCAAGTTATGCTATGGGTATAGTTCATACAATTACAGTGCAGTACTGTCCCTAACAGGCGGGGTACCTGTCCCTACACTACCAACTTGCAAAATGTGCATGTGGGACATGCTTTTCAAGTTAACAAGCCAGTGATTTATTGCTAGGATGCAGGGTGGTCCTAGCAACCAATCACCTGCCTGTTAAAGCAAATCCTGCCCTCTGCCTGGACATGCTGCGCCTTCTGTCTTCTACCTGCTGTGTGAGGTAGGATCAGAAAGGTTGAAGGAGTGTTGTGATTGGCAGGGTGAAATGTAATGTATGCAAAAAAAGGGGGCTGTTTAGGGGACTTGGATACAAGGAGGGGGGGCTGTGAAGGGGGCTGGGGTTCTGGGAAGGGGGTTTGTGATGGGAAACAGGATGCAAGTAAGGGGGGGACTGAGGTGCAAGTAAAGAGAGGCTTTAAAGGGGACTGGGGTACAAGAAAGGGGGGCTGTAAATTGGACTAGGGTGCAATTGAGGGGGGCTCTAACTGGACTTGGGTGCAAGGAAGGAGGGCTGTGAAGTTGATTGGGGTGCAAGAAAGGGAGGACTGTAAAGGGGACTGAGATGTAAGTAAAGAGGAGCTGTAAAGGGGACTGAAGTGCAGGGAGGGGGTGCTTTGAAGAGGACTGGGATATAAGGAGGTAGGGCTGTGAAGGGGACTGAGATACAAGTAAGGGGGGAGCTATAAAGGGGACTAAGGTGCAAGGAAGGGGGCTGTGAAGGGGACTAAAATTCAAGTAAGGGGGGGGGGCTGTGATGCAAGGAAGATGAGGGGAGGTGAGGACAGTGATGTAAAGGGTGGAGGTCTGTGATGTAACGTGGGAGGGGGGATGTGAAGGGGGCCAGAGAACATTTAAGTAAAAGAGGCGATGTGATGTAAAATGGGGGGACTTGGATGCAAAGTCGGGCTGTGATGTAAAGCAGGCACTGTAATGTAAAAAGGGGCTGTATTGTAACTAGGGGTGCTCTGATGTAAAGGAGATGCTGTATTGTAAAGGGGGGCGGTATTGTACGGGGAGGGTTCTGATGTAAAGGGGGGCACTGTGTTGTAAAGGGGGGTTCTGTGATGTAAAGAAGGGGCGCTGTGGTGTGAAGAGAGCTGTGAAGTAAAGGGAAGGACTGATGACACTGATGTAAAGGGAAAACTGTTATGTAAGGGCTGTGATGTGAAAAAAAAACAGTCATAGCACAAACATGAGACTCAGACCTGGCCGGACCTCCATAAATTTTAATTCAATACCCCTGCCATAGAGGAACATTGTTTCTCTTGAATACCTCTCAAACAACACTGCCACCTGCAGTGGAGAAAGTTGACTGCACCTGCCTACAAACACACCGTGTACATAAAAACCCAAAGAAAGAAAGAAGAAAGTGACCTCACGAGACAAATGCAGATGGAATCATTTCCATTATAAAACATGCAGTAGATGTGCAGTTTCTAGTTTGAATGAACCCCAAGTGTTGATATTAGCATCCTGTAATCTCTTGCATGATAGGGTTTCCATTTGGTGCGGGAGCAGCAACAGTCTTAGCCAATCAGGTTTTATCCCATCCCTGTGCTATCAATTTCCTTTAATAAACATGCTTACAGAAGGGGAGAGCACAGGGATGACCTCATCCGGGTGCTGCTTCTCCTTATTGTCCAATGAACAGGCTGATTTAAAGTAGAAGTTTAGGTTGCACAAGTCCTACCTTTTAATGCCCACCATCACAATTAAAGCTGAGGCCTAGTTTAATCCTAACTATACATAAACCTGCTATTACCCCACATTCTAAGCCTATGCTAACTACCTTGTAAAAGGAAAGATGTCTATTCTTACCTATTCTCAGGACACTCTGGTCCGGTCAGGTGATCAGATCCCAGCTCTGGCTCTGTAGAGGAGGGACAGCCGACAACAGATGCCCCATAGTGAGCCTATGGGTGACGTCATCACACAGGCACTGCAGCTGTTGTCAGTGATCTCTCCTCCACACTGAAGCTGGTGTACCAACCGATGGGGAGATCACATTGTCGGAGGGACAAAGAGTCACAAAGAGGGGCTAGACATGTGCAATTCGTTTCAGTCCGAATGTAAATTCGGACAAATTTTTGGTTATTTGGAGATTCAGATGGTCTTATTTTCCATCCGTCTGGAGCATTTGATAAAAACAGACAGGTGGTCTGTTTCCACCCGATTTCCCCATAGAAGAGAGCGGGACTGTGTCCGTATCCGCTCTGCACAGCGGAGCAGACACAGACGTGTCATTCGTCTGTTCCCCAGGGATCAGCGGAGTGATCCCCCACTGAGCAAGCAGAATCTGCAAGATGGAGGCGCCCATGTAAAAGGGGCCTAAACCTCCTCTTTAAGCTCTATTACTTAAAAAGTAACTCCACTTTTGTTAAAAAAAAAATTCCCCTGGGTGATCTGTGTACACTGCAAACCCTGTTTTTCTGCGTCCAAGTGCTAAATGAATCTGTATGGGAGTGGTTTTAGAATCATCAATCAGCTGCTGCACCTGCAGGGCTCTAATGAGGATAGTTGCGGGGTCGGCATCCCTTTAGAAGTGATTTCACTTTGGGAGTAGCTCACCAAAATTGACATTTTTGCTGCAAAGGATGCCCAAAATCTGACTTGTATCTGGGAAAATCAGTGAGCCAATCTCTCAAGCAGGAAATTACAGTTCTGGGGTGGCGTTCTGTACACCATCTGTATACAGATTCAGAACACCTCCAGGTTGCCATATTGCACGGCTTTTACAGAAGATTACAGCACTGCAGATTGAAAAGAAAAGTTCATTTTTAATGACATTCAATTACAATATGACTTGTGTAGTAACTATATTCACTGTATTATCATTATTTTTTTATTTGCTATTTTTTCCCTACGAAAGTGGAGTTACCTCTAAATAGTGAGGCCACTGACATGGCTTTGCTGTGTGGCAGGGTGTCTAGATCACAAGAGGGGCTGAACATGATTCTAATTATTTTAGCAGGGAATAACAATTGTATATCCACTGTGTAGTTAGCTGTTTGCTTGGTGTTCAGCTTTAAGTCACATAACCATTTCACCTTTTGCCATTCTGGTGTGTTGCATGTGTCTTGTGTTAACGTGCCCCTTTCAAATGAATGGGCTGCCAATGCACCAGAATGGACAAAAAATCTGACATGCAACATTTCTGCAATTCAGTGCACCACAATGCCGAGTGTTGGGTTACCATGCATTGTGGTGTGATGCAGGTGCGTTGCCTGTGTTGCCGCAGCTTTAGGTGCCATTCAAAATAGATGACAACACCCCTCAGTAGTAAAGTATATATGTAACCTAACTCTCATAAACTCCCCAGGGATGCACAATTTACATCAGTATAACATGATCAGAGCTAGGATGTATAGTGGGAAGTAGATCTTGACAAAAAAAGCTAGAAGGTGACTTACCTAACCAGACTCTACCTATGTTTAAAATCAGTGGTGGCCGCTGCTCCATTTATTGGAGGCAGCAGCTTCCTCCTCGGCAGCCAATAAGATCGCTTCTCCTCTCAGTCAATCAGGTCTTTAGAGCAGCTTCCTGATTGGCCGGGAGGAGAAGCAGGAATACAATAGTGAATATTAATTCGCTATTGTCACACCTACTGGGTGGGCTCAGGGCGCAGTGCTCTGTGCCCCGAGCCCATCCTTTTCTGAAGCCAATTAGAGCCTCAGGTTCTAATCATGTGCTGATCGCATGGATAAGGGGGGCAGAGCCCCTGCACCCTTAATGGAGCGCCCGCGACTGTTTAAAATATCACTTATGTATGTACTCGGGAGTAAGAAGGGCCGGGACAAAGGGTGGGCAGGAGGGGAAGCTACCCTGGACATTGTGAAGCAGGGGGATAGAGATTGAACACAGGGCAGTTCAATTCTAGTGGGCTTAGGCGTGTGCAGTGGGTGTGCCTGGGCACGCTCTAATCACTATGTGCGGTGCCAACTCCCCCTACTGCCCTGGCTCCCCCTCCTTGTTGGCCCCCTCACCCTGCAGTGCTCCTAGCTTCCCTCCCCTCCTCTCCCTCCCGCTGCTGCGGGAGATGTTTCAGATTGGAGAGCGGGGGAATGGGCTAGTAAATATGTAATTTGCCAGCCCCTTCCTTTTCTAGATGAACGCAGTGGACACACTCGCTCACTGTGCCCATTTATGACTGAAGCATAGTAAACTGTGTTCACTATGCTTCGGTTTGTGAATCAACAGGAAGCCACTCAGCACAGACCAATTCATTCACTGCTCCATGCAGCTGAGGTTGCAGAGAAAGGCATGTGTGTTTGAGCTTTGGGGTGCACATCCTAATGCAGTAGGTTGTGCAGTGGGGGGGGGGGGCAGTTTCGCATTCTTGCCCTGGGTGCTAGACAAGCCTGTCCCGGTACCAGGAGTAAGGATTGTGTGCAGCAATTGGTTTCTCCCAGAATCAGAAGTCTGCCTTTTTATGGGGTTGCAGTAGTAGGTTTTGGGTACATATAAGGCTATATAAGTGAAAGAAGGCACCTTATGGTTCAGGCTTCAGTACATGGGCTTCAGAGTAGAAACAAGTCAAATGCAGTATGTTTTCCTGGTCTTCTGAGATGCACTGACTTGCAAATGAGTTGCTATAATTTGCTTTTTTTTCTTAGAAATTCAAAAATTCTATTGCTTGAGCATTAGCAACTGCTAACATACTATTTTACCAAGAACATTTATAAATTATTCATTGGAATGTGCCCGTCATTAAAATAGAAATTGATAATAATTGGGTAAGAAACGGAAACGTGTGAGCTAAAACCCTTATAGAACCATAGTCTTCATGGAACTTTAATTTATTATTCTCAAAGGGAAAAAAAAATCATCTCCTTCAAATATTACTCATAAAGGTCAAATCACTTAGAGATTGAGTTGTGATGCCAAAAGTCACCAGCAGGTGCTGCTGCAGAGCAGACAGTGGAAACACACTCAGATAATAGTCCAATATCAAAAAATTCACATTTTAAAGCTGAACTCTGGGAAAACAAAAAGTCCTCCTTTTACAGTGGGGTTTGCCTGCACTGCAAGGGTTGACTGCTCGTTTATGTCTAGGGGGACCAGCTACAGCAGACTAATTTACCTGATCCTCCATTCTCATGCTGCTAAAGCAGTCCATTCAGCCTCTTCTTCCCTACACTCCTGCGATCTCAGATCCTCTAAAGTCACCAAGACTAATGCAGGGCCTATAGCCCTGCACTGGGTGTGAGGACACCGAGGGGCAGTCCATTGCCAGAGCATAGGAGAGCAACATCTAATGGGTAAAGTGGAGGATCAGGTAAGTAAAAGTGCTATTCCCATCCCCTAGACAGAAATGAGCAGTTGTGAGGGTTTTTTCCTTTGGGCGTCAATATTCTAAAACATATTTTAGGAGTTAAAAAATAAAATAAAAACAGTAGCCTAGTGATGTATAATTATTACAGGGAAATTGCTGTATACAGTAGGTATCATGTGTGGTTCTTATAGCTCCCAAATACAATTACCTATTTTTGTCCCAAATTTCTTTATCATTCTTTCCTCCCAAATGGACCCTCTTTTAGGTAAGAAGGCCATTTAAAAACAGTGACTGTGTTGCTATTTTTTTTTTAAAAGACGTAAAAAAGGACTGGCTGTATGGAAAATAAATATTAACATTAATATTAGTAATCCTGCCACTCACACCACCAGTCTTTGCTTTGTTCCAGAGCTACGCTAGCTAAAAGCTCTTTGTTAAGGGACCAGGCATCCAGCACACCAAAAAGTCTGTCATACTCAGATACAAATAGCAACCACCATCTATACCTAGCCTTTGCAGCAAGGAGCACGTGGAAGGGCAACGCACATTAAAACAAACAAAAATTCCCAGCTCACTTACCAGTTAACCTGCAACAAAATCAAATTGACTCTGTCTAACAGTTTGTGCTAAAACCAAAATGATAGAGTTAGGACTGCAATACACTGGGGTGCCTTGACGTGTCCACTGCGGCTTACACATATGTTTGCAAATGTGTTTGACTAAACCCCTTGTTTTTAATGTGAACTGTTAGATGGGAACAATTTCATTTTGTTGCAGGCTAGCTGGTAAGTGAACTGGGAATTTTTATGTGTGTTGGATGTGCGTTCCATGTGCTCCTTGCTGCAAAGGCTAGTTATAGGTTGGGGTGGTTGCCATTTGTTTGTACAGTTGGTGAGTTGGTGTGGAGACGCACTGGATACCTTCAGCTGCCATTGTGCCCTTGCATACTGTCCCATGTGTCCCTGTACTTTCAAGGAGGGGTGGGTTTCCTCCAGGCAAACCTGCCCTTAATCTATCCACTGCTATATATGTGCTCTGACTTTGGAGACTCTCAAAATTATAGTTAGAACCCCAGTACACTGGGGTGCCTTGACGTGGCCACGAGGATTACATGTTTGAAAATATGTGCGACTAAACCCCTTGTTTTTAACGTGAATTGTTAGACAGGGCCATTTTGATTTTGTCATACTCAGATGCAGCAAAAGCAAAGAGTGTCACCAGCACCAGCGCATCAGTCCAGAGATTGTCCCTTCTTGTCCCATGCAGGCAGAGTGTTGAGAAACACTCTGGAGTGGAATTAGGCAAATGGGAGACTGCCTTGAATGTAGCTACCATCATCCAAATGTGTAAAGTTGGACGGCTCCTGAACTGTAGATTCTGACTCTGTAGATTCTGACTCTGGAAGTCCAGAGTTTGCAGTATTTCCTGCGGGAGAAAAATTCTGCACTGATCAGTAACCAGAATGGGACACAGATACTCCAAGCAAATAGCGAGTTCCATCACTGACTTCTGAAGGTTCAGGATCAAACTCAACCTTTGTAGGGTCTGGACAGCCTGTCAGACATTGTCCAACAGAGTCTGCACTGCACTGTTCACTAATATGCCCTGTACACACGATAGAATTTTCTGAAAATGTGTGATAGGACCTTGTTCTCGGAAATTCCGACCGTGTGTGGGCTCCATCACACATTTTCCATAGGAATTTCCGACACACAAAGTTTGAGAGCAGGCTATAACATTTTCCGACAACAAAATCTGTTGTCGGAAATTCCGATCGTGTGTACACAAATCCGACGCACAAAGTGCCACGCATGCTCAGAATAAATTAAGAGACAAAAGCTATTGGCTACTAACCCGTTTATAGTCCCGACATACGTGTTTTACGTCACCACGTTCAGAACAATCGGATTTTCCGACAACTTTGTCCGACCGTGTGTATGCAAGACAAGTTTGAGCCAACATCCGTCGGAAAAAATCCATGGATTTTGTTGTCGGAATGTCCGATCAATGTCCGACCGTGTGTACAGGGCAATAGGAAGTCATCTAGATATTCCACTATAGAAATGTCTTAGGCGTGTAAAAAGACCAACACTAGGGCTAGAACTTTGGTGATGTGGAAGACAGACCAAATGGAAGGGCTATAAACTGATAGTTTTGTGGATGCTTAGCAAAACACAGGTAGTGTGGATATGCTGGAAAAATAGGAACATGCAAGTACGCATCCTTGATGTCAACAGGGGTAAGAAAGTCTCCCTGATGAAGGAAGGTTATGCCAGACCTGGTGGATTCCATGCTAAATTTTTTAACATAAATAAAAAATATTGAGTTCCTTCAGATCCTAAATTTGGTGAATACACCTGTTGGTTTTTAGAACAGTAAACATGTTTGAGTAAAAACCTTGAAACCTTTCCACTTCCAGGTCAATTGTAATGTCTCCTTGACTTAGGAGGTTTGACAGAACAGCATTGGGGTCTGTTAGTCTGTGCAGAGACACTGGTGGGTTGGAGAACATGAAGCAGGGCAGAGGTAGAGAGTACATCCTTTACCCATGTATCCAAGATGCTTTCTGTCCAGATGTCCGCAAAGGCCAATAGACATCTACCCATTCAGATCAAAACCCGTCATACATTATACAATCTGATTGTACAATTTCTTTTCTACTAACAACTATGTAGTACAAGGGCCTAACTGGATACAAACTGAATGAATTAAGTTAGTCTTCATATTACTTAATTTTGGTAAATGTAACCTCTTGGCGCCGGCCGCATGCAAATATGCGGCCTCTCGGCGAGTGGGCCTTGGTGCCGAATGGCCACATATTTGCACGCTCCAGGCACAGTTACAGACGGCTAACTGAATGCATTTCGATCATGTGACCACCGTGGCAGCCAATCACAGCAGTCACATGATCATAAACTTCGCCTTGTCTCCCTCAACCCCCTAAAGGGCCGGGAGCCGCCGGCTCCAAAGGGTTAAATGACCTGCATTTTTCTGCACCAGATTAACACTAGTCAATGCAAGGGCATACAAAAAAACGTGTCTAAATTTGAATGCAATGTAATGCAATATACATGATCGCAATTCAACGCAACTGAGAGTAAAGAAGGATTTGTGATTCTTTGCAGTGAGTTTCTATGTGCATATGGTGCGATAAAAGTGCACCTATCACAGGAGGCCTGAGGGTCTGTACTATATACTGTACATGTTTGGGTGATAAACATTCCCTCATGTAGTTTTTTGTGCTCAAAATGTATGTGACAAAAACATAGCACTAAACGAAATACTCCCTCACCAAAAACACCTACTGTACACCTGCTTTCAGAACCCATTGTACTGAAACTGGAGGATTTAAGGTTAGAGCTGAGAAAGTTGGTTCCACAATACCAGAACATCTCCTGTGACACTGATCTGGCAACCTGTTACAAATCATGTGGGGTGTTTTGTTATATCCACAGAAATTCTGCTTATTGTAGAAATATGTGCAGTTTTTCTTTCTCTTTTTTAAATAATGCATAAAAGTAAACTTCAGGTACAAAATTGACTTGCTTTATACAACTGCTATGCTATCTTTGCATTTTACTGTATACCTGTGTGTGTTATACAAACATTCATTCAATGTGAAAAGGAATGTGACGTGACGGCTTTGGCTGCAAACAAATAGTAGGGTTCACCCATAAAATTCAATATTTACATTCTGCACCAATTATTTAAAGCAGTGCCCTCCCATTCCCGACAGAAAAAAGTGCACTGCATGCAGATATTAAATCAATTTAGTTTCTATAATGTAAAAAAGGCATTTAACTGTTGCTTAAATTGAGAGGCTAAGTTCACGTAAGTAACATTTCCAGAAAATTTGAAGCCATGGCAAAAACACATTTTTTTCCCCAGTTTTTTGACAGAAAAAAATGAAAATTTATTATCAAATACTTACTGAAATTTTCCTTTCCTGATGGACTCCAAGGCAGCCTATGTGTGGGTTAACCCCGCCTCCTCTCCAATGCTATAGGACCCCACTCCCATAAATTTTAGCTCACCACGAGAGACTGCGTTCCATAATTATCCAACTCTTGACCAACGGGTGGGACCTCCGTCTGCCATGGAGTCCATCAGGAAAGGAAAATTCCGGTGAGTATTTTATAATAAATTTTCCATTTTCCTAACAGACTCCATGGCAGCCTACGTGTGGGAAATAACTAGTGAGTCCACACGGGAAGGTATGCTGATCAAAGAAAATTTAATTTAACCCGTCAACCGACAGGATTCTTAAACCAAAGTTCACAGAAGATAGAGAAGCAGGCTCTATGTAGTAATGTGACATAAAGGTATTAATGGAGGCCCATGAGGCCGCTTTGCAGATGACGCCTGGAGCCACATGCCGGGCTGCTGCCCATGAAAGCCGGAATACCCCTAGTGGAATGTGCTGTCACCGCCTCTGGTGGAGCCCAAGCCCTTAGCCCTAAAAGCCTGCTGAATGGACTGGACGATCCAGGTCGCAATCATTCTGGTCGAAGCTCACTTCTCTTTGTTACTGCCAGAGTGCAAGATAAACAGGTAGCCGGAGCGTCTAAAGATGTAAGTAATCTGCAGGTATTCCCTCAGTAATTCGCCTACATCCAGACGATGAGCTTCGGTGGATTCCTGGGCCCTAAATGTAGGTAGGACAATTTCTCGGTTTTCATGGAACACTGAGGTGAGTTTCTGGTTTGAGCCGAGCATAGGGATGAGGACCACCCGGTCCGGGAAGAAAGTCAGAAATGGTTCTTCATGACCCAAGGACCCAATCTCAGAAACCCTTTTGGCTGAGAGTCACGTCTGGACCTAGATGAGGAAGGTTGATGTTGTGGCCTAGCAAGGTCCCTGTTGTCTTGGACAATAAACTGGTGATCCGACCTGGAAGGGCTAAAAAGGAGAAGGGCAGAAAACACATCACGTTAGGGGACATGTGCATACCAATGTGGACCTGGCCCCCCCCCCCCACACTCCACGTACCTAGAGCGTGAGGGCTGGCCGCACGGAGGCGGTGACTTGTCCATGGCACCCTGGCGGACAATTAAGTGATGATCCTGCAGCCTTGTAGGAACACACACATCCTGGGAGAAGGAAAACAAATAGCATGCAGCTTACCCTTTAAGAGCCATCTCCACCCCCCCTCACCCTGTACTATAACCCAAGGCCAGAGCTTACCTTGATCTGGGAACCTGGTGCATGGAGGAGCTGTTGGTGCCTACAGTGATCCCCAGTATGACAGGGGCTCACGGGGATTTAAATATCCCCGCCGTAATGACGTCACCACTGTATTAGCGTACCTGCGCGGCCGCCGGAGACCCGGCCGCGCCACGCATGTGCAAAACCAAGCCTCGGCCAAGGATCGCGAATGCACAGAAGCACGTTGGAGCCGCGACCCGGAAGAGGGAGCTGTGTCCTTTCCAGGCGTCATAGAGAGGGAAAAAAAAAAAAGAGAAGGGAAGGATAAGGCACACAAGGGGAGACACAAGCAAATAGCAAAAACTTGCTGCCATGGAGGAGTCTTTAGACCTGCCAGCCGATCCACCGCGCCTGGGCATAGAGAGGCCCTCCCCACCACCGGACACAGAGGCCTAGAGCCATGGCTGAGCCCTGGGCTATCCTGACAGTGTTAGAAGGTATGCCCGGCATCAACCTCGATCGATTGGATGTCTGTAAACATAAGTGAATTGTTTGTAGGTCCAATGAGGAGGACAAAAAAGAACGCAGTCTCTCGTGGTGAGCTCAAATTTATGGGAGTGGGGTCCTATAGCGTTGGAGAGGAGGCGGGGTTAACCCACACATAGGCTGCCATGGAGTCTGTCAGGAAATTTAATTTTCTGAAAATTTGAAAAAAAAAATTTTCAGTGACTGGTTTTAGGCTAGGTTCACACATGTTTGGCTGCAGTCTGTAGTCCAGTGTTGTTTAGATCACCCGTTCAGGTGCTATTCATGTGTGAACTTGTACATGAATTTGCACCTGAACTGGACCCAAAATCGCACAGGACTCTTTTCAAAAACAGACCACGGCTGCCCCGGACATGAGTGAATTGGCTCCATTGAAGGCTGCTCCAGTTCACATGTTATGCGAATTGAATGTGTTTAAAAACACATCTGATTTGCATATATGTGAACCGAGTCTTACAAATTGAAAATCATTTTGTTACATAGTTACATAGTAGGTGAGGTTGAAAAAAGACACAAGTCCATCAAGTCCAACCTATGTGTGTGATTATTTACATTCTGCACCAATTATTTAAAGCAGTGCCCTCCCGTTCCCGACAGAAAAAAGTGTTACCCTGGAAACGTGAAATGCAGCTTATTCAGTAAACTAAACTTGCTTTTTAACATTTCATTTTTATTACAAATGGAAAAACCAGGGCTGTATAAGTTGAAGTATGAATTTGTCAAAAAATGTACCCTCTTACCTGTCAATTAAGGCCTGAGAGGAGGACAACAGCTATCATATACTGTAGGGGTCTTCAAACTTTCCAAACAAAGGGCCAGTGTACTGTCCTTTAACCATTTCCCACCTGCTGCAATGTTAAATGACGGGCAGGCGGCGGCTCTTTCATTCTGGGATGATATCATATGATATTGTCCCACTCTCACCACGCTTGAGCGCCCACTGGGGTGCATGGTGGGGTAATAGGTGGTGCGCTCTGTCCCTGAGACACGGCTCATCACCGATTCCAGTAAAGAGCCGATAACGAGGCTCTTTACCCATGTGATCAGCTGTGTCCAATCACAGCTGATCACATGTAAACAAGGAAATGTTGGTTATCAGCATTCCTTTCCTCACACTGACAGTGTTTCCTCGCACGTTTCCTCACTGCTCGGCCCCAACACTGCCCAGCAGTGATGCCAATCAGTGCCCATCAGTGATGCCAGTCAGTGCTGCCTTTCAGTGCCTGCTCATCAGTGCTATCTATCAGTGCCGCTTATTAGTGCTGTATATCAGTGCCTCTTATCAGTGCTGCATATTAGTGCCTCCTCATCAGTGCCCTTCAGTGTCATCTCATCAGTGCCGCCTATCAGTGCAGTCTCATCAGCACACATCAGTGAAGGAGAAAAGTGACTTTTTTACAAATTTTTATAACAGACACTAAAGCCTTATACACATGATTGGGTTTTCTGCAGACAAAACCTCAGACTTTTGTCCGAAGGGCATTGGCCAGGAACTTGTCTTGCATACAAACGGCAAGGAATTGTCAGCCAACAAACATGAACATAGTGACGTATTAGACGTACTACAAAGATGAAGTTCAATTGTCATGCGCCACCCTTTGGGCTCCTTCTGCTAATTTCGTGTTAGTAGAAGTTTGGTGAGTGCTGATTCGCGCTTTTCAGTTCGTTTCTGAACGGCCGTTCGTCAACCAGCCATGTTGCGGAATCGGAGGAGATAACGTGTTATTTATTATTGGCCTTGGAGTTATTGCTTTGACCCAAGTCTAGTCCCTGAACAGGAGGAGGAGGATTTCTTGGACCAAAAATTGGTTGCTTTATTAATCGTGACCAATTATGTCATATGCCTTTGCTGCAGGAGCTCCAGGAGAATAATCCGGATGATTTTCAGAATTATCTCCGGATGACAGACCCCTGCTTTCACCAACTCTTGCCAAGTCACGAATGTGCCAAGTCACGAATGTTAATTCTCCATTACGAACGCTAGTTTTAAGCCTCGTACACACGATCGACTTTTCCGACGGGAAATGTGTTATGACAGGCTGTTGGCGAAAAATGTGTGTATGCTCCATCGGACAATTGTTGTCGGATTTTCCGTGGACAAATGTTGGATGGCAGGTTTTAAAATTTTCCTCAGACAAATGTCTGTTGTTGGATTTTCCAAGCGTGTGTACACAAGTCCGTCGGACAAAAGTACAAAGTCAAAGCCAGAAGCAGTCGGTCTTGTAAACTAGCGCTCGTAATGGAGAATGAACATTCAAATTATGAAATCTCGAAATGCAGCGCACAATTCTCTTCTTCTTTAATGGGATAATAATGAAGCTGCTTTGCTGGTGATACTGATGGAGTTATTGCAAACAAATTTTTCAAAGGCTTTTTTCTAGTGATATCAAGAATAATAATATTTTTTTTTTTTTTGGACAAGTTACCACAACACCATTATCCCGTATGTTTTTAAGATCAAAGCTACAACTATGTTGGTGTCCCTTGTCAATTTTACATTGTATTTTTTTAAATGTAACTGCCTACTCCCAAACTGTCATTTGAAGTAGAACACATAGCCAAGTATTATTCTCCACATTTTTTTTATTGTGCATTAAAAAAAGAAAACAAATAAAATTAGACAGGCTATCTGCCAATAGAACGTAACCAAAAAATGCATTCTATGCATCCAAAAATATAGAAAATATACCAAATCAAATCATTATTCAACCAAAAAAAATAATGTCCAAGTAATAACTCCAAGGCCAATAATAAATGGTTGGCAAAGTGGTGTAGTGGATAGCACTTTCACCTAGCAGTAAGAAGGGTCACTGGTTTGAATCTCAACCACGACACTACCTGCCTGGAGTTTGCATGTTCTTCCTGTGCCTGCGTGGGTTTCCTCCGGGTACTCTGGTTTCCTCCCACACTCCAAAGACATACTGGTTAATTGGATCCTGTCTAAATTGGCCCTAGTATATATTAATGTGAGTTAGGGACCTTAGATTGTAAGCTCCTTGAGGGTAGGGACTGATGTGAATGTACAATGTGTATGTAAAGCGCTGTATAAGTAACTGAAATAAATAATAAAAAGAAATAAATAACATGTTATCTCCTCCGATTCCGCAACATGTCTGGTTGACGAACGGCCGTTCAGAAATTAAATGAAAAGCGTGAATCAACACTCACCAAACTTCTACTAACACAAAAGTAGCAGAGGGAGCCCAAAGGGTGGTGCTGAAGAGCTGAAAAATCATGTAGTACGTCACTATGTTTGTGATTGTTGGCCAACAATTGTGTGCCGTGTGTATGCAAGACAAGTTTGGGCCGACGTCCTTCAGGCAAAAGTCCCCACGTTTTTTTTGGCCAACAATCCGATCATGTGTACGAGACTTTACAAGACTGACCGCTTCCGGATCGTCCTTGCTTCTGAGCATGTGTGTTTGTACTTTGGACTTTTGTCTGGCGGACTTGTGTACAGACATTCGAAAAAAACGACAACAGACCGTTGTCCACGGAAAATTTATAAACATGCCGTCCAACACTTGTCTACGAAAAGTTGTCCAACAATTGTCTGATGGAGCGTACAAGCGGTTGGATTTTCCGCCAACAGTCCGTCATCACACAATTCCTGTCAGAAAATCCGATTGTGTGTACGAGGCTTTAGAAAAACGTTTTTTTTTTTTTTCAAAATTTTCGGTCTTTTTTATTTATTATTTTAGCAAAAAAAATTTAAAACGCAGTAGTGATTAAATACCACAAAAGCAAAGCTCTATGTCTCAAAGAAATGATAAAATGTTTGTTTGGGTAAAGCAGGGGTCTTCAAACTGCGGTCCTCCAGGTGTTCAGGAACTACAATTCCCATCATGCCTAGTCATGTCTGTGAATGTCAGAGTTTTACAATGCCTCATGGGATGTGTAGTTCTGCAACAGCTGGAGGGCCGTAGTTTGAGGATCCCTGGGGTAAAGCATAAAATTTAGTTTAGGTACAGTTTTGCATGACCACGCAATTGTCATTCAAAGTTTGACAGCTTTGAAAGCTGAATATTGGCCTGGGCAGGAAGGGGGTAAAAGTGCCCAGTAGGCAAGTAGTTAAACTTCAGTTGGGTTAGACTGTGGCCAGAGGGGGTAAAAAATGTCCCAGCGTTACTGGGAGGAATCAATGCATCAGGCTTGGTGGTCAGTGGGAGTAAAAAAAAATTGCATGAACCCTGTGGTCAGTAGTCTTTGTTATTAGTAGGAGGAATAGTGCCCCATCACTAGTGTCAGTGGAGAGAATAGTGCCCACCATTGGTGTCAATGGAAGGAACAGTGCCCCATCATTTGCGTCAGTAGGAGGAATAGTGCCCCATCATTGCTGTCAGTAGCATAATTTATGCCCTTCTGTTGGTTAGGCCTTATCATTATTGTCAGTAAGAGGAATAATGCCTCATGGGTCGCATAAAGGCAAGCAAAGGGCTGCATCTGGCCCATGGGCCACAATTTGGTGACTACCGATCTACTGTATCCCAACAATCAACCAACTGTAGGAGGTACAAGATGGAGTCCACAAGCATACTGGAGCCTTTCCCCTGCAGTACCCCAAGTGGCAGAAATGCATATTTTTCTTGTTTGAGAACTGAATTGTTGAATTTGTTACTTAGACCCCTTTCACACTGGGGCATTTTTCAGGTGCGTTAGTGCTAAAAATAGCACCTGAAAAGCGGCTCTCAAGCCACCCCAGTGTGAAAGCCCGAGTGCTTTCACATTGGGGCAATGTGCTTGCAGGACAGGTAAAAAAACTCCTGCAAGCAGGATCTTTGGGGCAGTGCAGGAGTGGTGTATACACTGCTTCCGCACCACACATTGAAATGAATGAGCAGCGCTGCCGAATTGCGCAAAAAACGGGCGCTATTAACCTCTTCTTCAGCCGCTAACAGGGGTTAAAAGCACTCCTCTAGCGGATGAAAAGCATTGCTATAACAGGGGTAAAGCCTGCACCGCCCCAGTGTGAAAGGGATCTTAAAGTGGATGTAAACCCAATTCATGAAATTTAAGCTGGGCACATATATCTGTAGTGTTTTGTTATCTCTCTTCAAAGCACTTAGTCTCGTAGCTCTATCCTGCCCCATTCCTCTATTATTAGCCTGATAACTTTTGAAAGCTCTCTGAGGCCCAGAGATAGATCTGTGTGTCAGAGGAGGTTGCTATAAATAGATTAGCAGCCAGCTAAACAATTCACAAGCACGCTTTGTATGTGTGGGGAGGGGGGTGTGTGCCTTTCCTCCAATCAGCTTTCTCACAGTGTCTAGCAATGATCTCCTCCTACAGATGAATTAGGAAGTGAAAAATCTAACACGATGTGCACTTTCTAAACAGTAGGTAAAGGTGAAGACAGCAGATGTACATGTAAAACGTATGTAGGGAGATGTTCAATCTCTGTGTATCATCTGAGGCTTTTCACTACACTGGGTATATGTGAGGGTTTACATCCACTTTAAATTGTATTCAAGGATTTGCTTGTCTTCAGCTGAGAGAATTTGCAATAATTTAAGACTCATAAATCTTTTAATAAGGTCTTCATTTTATATAGTTTGAATACCATATCAAAGATATATTATTTATCATTGTAAAAGAACATATTCCACAATCCTTTTTTTTTTTTCTGGAAAAAAAACAAAAAAACGGCTTTGGAGAAAAGAAAAAACTTTTCCCACATTTTTCCAAGTCTTCCCATTTCTTAAGTTCACCTTGAAAAATATTATATACACCTTTTTTGCATCGGAAAAAAATGTGCATTTATTTTTTTTTCTCAGGAGCCTGCAAAAGCACTGCATGCACAATCAATGGATCACTGATGCAATGTCAGGCTCCTGCAGACTGTTCCTCCAGCTCTCTGCCCATACCCCTGTACAGGCTCTCAGTTGGAGAGCTGGAGTGTCTATGGACTGCGAGTGCACCGCTTACCACACTAGTATTCCATATAGAACTGTCTGCTGTGGTGGCAGATGGACTTGTAGTTTATTCATTCTCTGTGAATAAATGACGCAGTGTTGCTTAGCAACATGTTACATTTTACAAACTAAATATGGGTGTAACATGTAGCATGTTGCTAAAGCTGGGGTTAGTCTTTAACTGCATTGCATCTCTTGGTATATAGAGGCACTGGTTACGTAGCCAGGGCCTCACAGATGCATTCTGGGAAGGCTATCTCAACCAGTGTCTTCCTGGGAAATCTTGTGTATACATAAGTATATAACAAGTATAAGTATATACAAGTAATCAAAAGGGAAGATTAAGCAAGGGTTTTTTGGAACAAAATGGAGAAGGCTAAAACCTGTCCCCTAAGAGTACTTAAAGTGTTACTAAACCTAGAACCTGCATTCATTATATCTGGTCTCCCACAGTACACGGGAACACAATTATTTTAGTAAATATAAACTGCTAAATACCTTTTCTCATCATCATTATATAGAAGTCTTGTGACTTGTATCACTGTCTGCTTAAGCTTGTAGGAGGAGTTTTCATTCTCCCCTGATCCTCTGTCTGGATAGTGCTGATTGGTCCTGTGCTGATCACATGCACTCTCTCAAGAAAAAAAAAAAAAAAACTCAATTCTCTAGCAATACACACCAAACTGAGCATGTGCAGCCTGACTATCGAGATGGGTTGGAGTCAGTTAAAGAGGAGGATCAGAGAGACAGGATCACACAGCCTTTATACATAATGCAGAGGATTAACCCCTTAGGTTCCACAGTGAGTATAACAAGCATGTGTTACTGCATATACACACTGATTTTACTGTTGTGGGTTTAGTAACACTTTAAGACCAAATTCTGATCAAGTCACAATTGTAAGAAGTCCAGAATGCGAGGCACAGATAATTTGGTTGGATTGAAGTGGCTGCGTTCACACCAGGCAAAGAAGGATTTCCAGGCACAACAGTAAAGTTTTCTGGAAGTTGCTTTCTGGCTTTCAGCAATGTGGGAATGACAGAATCTGAGACACCCCTGGCCCTCAAGACCTGGAAGTCAACGGCCATCCTTAATGCCAGTGACTGTGAAGCAGAATGGACCAAGGGCTGCTAGACAGCAGGTCTTTCCTGTTTGGACAAAAGGACCCTATAAACTGGTATTTAAGGACTTTAAAGGTACCACGTAAGTAAAAAATTATCAAAACTTGTATTGTAAGAAGTTTAAAAACATTGGAACATACATTCAAGACAAAACAACATACAATTCCATATATAAATAGTATTTGTGCTAGTAAGGCACCTTTCACACGATTGGACCGTTCAGGTCCGCCTGTCAGTTTTGACGGCGGACCTGAACGGGCGCTCCCTGTTAGTCTATGGAGTGTTGGATGTCAGCAGAGACATGTCCGCTGACATCCGACCCGGTCCGATCCGCTAAAAGCATAAGGATGGCCCTACGTCCAGGTCTGTCGCTGGCGGATCGGATTGGGTGAGATCTGATGAAAAGTCCATGATGCTGTCCGTTTTCATCCGATCCCTCCATAGGCGGCAGCGGTGCCTGACAAGCCCCTCCCTGCTCAGTGAGCAGAGAGGGACCTGTCAACCGCCGGCGCAGCGGAGATGAATGGACAGATCTCCCGCTGAGCTGGCGGACCGAGGCGGGCTCCGTAGAAAAGGAGTCCGCCTCGTGTGAAAGGGGCCTAAGAGATTGAATGATCAGCCCTATAGGAATCAGGAACGGCTTTGCTGCAACTTCCAACAATGAATTTGGAAGAGGCCAGCAATTGTCTCCTAGAAGTTTGAGTATGTCTGTGTACCAGGTTCTCCTGGGTCAGTTTAGTGCAATGAGAATCACCAGTTCCCTCTCTTGTTCTCTTTTGCAGAGCATTCAAGAAGTTTTGTAAGTTGATTACCCAACCAAAGGCCTGAAGCAGCTGAATCGTCTTTGGACGTTTGCCGATAGTTGAAGGGGAGATTAATTCTTCAGAAGAAGCTTGTCTAAGTAAGTAACCTGTTATCTGGATACTCTTAAGAGGGCAAGAAAAGGTGCAGTGGCAGACCACATATATTTATATATGTTTATTTTAACCGTAACTCCATGAGTACTGTAGGTGCTGGAATCTGTGGGTGGAGCAGGGGACCTCTATGTACTTTTTTCCATTGCCTTGCTAAGTAGGGTTTTTTGTCTGTGCTGTACAATGCAGAACATACCCAAAACACATTTAGAATGCGGTTCACATATAATGTAACAGAAGAAATTGTTTGGATTGTGCTACACAAGAATGTAATTTTAAATGACTGAACTAGAAAATCTATACTTTGCTGTGGGAATAGGAAATGTAATAAGTAAAATTAATAACACTATGCACAGTACATAGTGTCAGGGTATGAGTCTGCAGGAGTCATAGTGAAGGGCACATGCATAACTGCTTTTTAATGATCACGAATGGAGTAGGGAAATATGGCTGCAGAAATTAGCACTATACCCTGTGACAACTGCCAGACCAGCTGTGTTTACTGAGGAGTAAAATAAACTTCTGCTCCTGCCTAGGAACATAGACATTAAGAACAGTGTTATGATTAAACATTCATAACACAACTTGCTCTGCTTGGATTCCATTATGCTTTCATTGTGCGTTGAGCAAAAGTGTAGGTGGGGGGAGAAGCTCAATGGGTTCTGAGTTAAATGGAAAAAAAAAACATTCAAATCAGGGTTGGGCAATCTGCTAGTTTTTAAATAAAGTGAACATTTATTCAGCCAAAATGACACCCAGTTGTAGTGAAACTTGATGGCAGCTGACTGTAGCCAGATCCACATTGGGCAAAGTGTGCAACAGGGCAGGTCTGGGGAATAGCAGGCCATGCACAATGGATAGCTAACAACTGTGCTAAGTGTCCCTTGTTATTTCTAATTATAGCATGTACTACTGTACTGGCATCAGATGAGAGGCTACATGCACTGGGTACGTTTCATGGAAGGGGATGCAGGCTGGCTGTATGGGTTTACTACTGGGAAGACTGACTTGAAGCAAATCAGAAACACAGAAACAATAAAATCAATAAAGCAAAGCACCAAACATCTCAAACGTCCATAGTCCCTTCATTTTGGTAAAAATATGACAATAAGAACAACAGTGTTAAGCCTAGTACACACAATGAGATTATCGAACATATGATCGAACGTTTTTTTTTGCATGCGTCCATTTTTTTTTCCCTCGAAAAATGAAGGTCACTAAAGTACGAAAAGTCTCGTACGACAGAATAAAAATTCAGAAGTGATGTCATGTGTTTTAGTGTACTGTCCTGATAAAACAAATATCGTACAATCTGGTATCGTAGATTCTGGTCAGCTACTGTCTGTTAGCAGGGCGGTGCTACTCGCATGACGTCACGCCGCTGATATTGTCGATTGTGGTGGCGTTTGCATTTGAGTGGCTTTATAGCAATTTGCACTTTATGTAATGTTTTTATTATTCATTTTAATAAACGGTACTGCACTACGACGCCCTGTTTCATTTATATGGTATCATGCGGTGGTTGGAGCAACTGAATGTCCCCCAACATCTATTGTTGAGATCCTGAGCATTACTGGCGATTGGTGATAATGTTGTGATTGATCCGGATACTCTATTGGGCACATTGAATGATCATTTGGCTTGTTAATACATGTGGTCTGGTGAGTTTGCACTGTATGTGGGGAGGCTGGAGTGTGGCACGGAGTCTGTCGGCTTGTCATTAGCACAGGTGTTCCTTCCCTATTTTTCTTGACATTGATGCAGCTTTAAACCTACTACACTGAGTTTTTTTTCGGTTATTTTTCACTTTATGGAGGAAATTAGGTCTAACACTTCATCAGCAGCAGTGGGCACCTTCAGAAGATCCACGCTAGCATCTTGAATGTGAGTGGCCATTTCTACCATATTTCTACTATATGGACTATTACATGGTTACACGGATTTTGGACTGATTCAGCACTTTTTGCATTGGCCATTATTCAATTTTGTGTGTTATTTCATTAGCACTGCAATTTTTATTTTTATTTTTTTACTAGAGGGTGGTGTGTTTTTCCTCTATTGCTAGCAGCTCCAAACTTTACTAGCGCTGATCTTCTTTCTTTTTTGTTTACTGTCCGTTATGAATCTTTTTTAGCTGTAAAACTGCTGGTGTCTATACTTCACTGAAACGTTTTAGCCTGTCATAGGTATTAGAAAATTACACATCAGCAGGTTAAAAGAAATGGCAACCAAGTCTTTCTTCATCCTGCTTGCCACACACATAGATTAAAACCTATGCTAAGACCTATTGTGATCCATGAATATATAGGCATTTATTCCATTGAGCATGCCCTATAAAGTACTATGAAAACAGGACTACATTGTCTGGTAGAGAAGAGGTCTATAAGCATGGATTGAAAACTGACAAATGGGGATGGTGCTGCGCTAATCCTACAATAAATTATAATATCTAGGTGTACTGGGTATCAACTCTTGTCTTTACTGAGGTATAGGATGGTGATCTAAACCACCATGGGGAATATAGCACTATGTGGACGTGCAGGCAGTATGTGCATAATAGAAAATAATAATAAATAAAGGGTGGAGCCCACCAAAAAAACTATACATATGGGTGGGCTCCACCCTTTATTTATTATTATTTTTTTCTATTATGCACATACTGCCTGCACGTCCACATAGTGCTATATTCCCCATGGTGGTTTAGATCACCATCCTATACCTCAGTAAAGACAAGAGTTGATACCCAGTACACCTAGATATTATAATTTATTGTAGGATTAGCGCAGCACCATCCCCATTTGTCAGTTGTTAATCACACCAGGGTTTAAGACTGGACCCCATTCAGTGCAAGCTGCTTTTCCCTATCTAAAACCACCTATAACACCACTGCTTGGTATCGCAGGAATAATACTCCCTATATTTATAAGCATGGATTAAACAAAGGGTGGGAGACTTATTAGGTGCATGAGCTTACACTTAAGCTGGCCATACATGGTTAGATTTCTCTTAACTGTTCGTGGCATAGTCAATAGAACAATATTTCGTGCCAGTCAACTAATTTGGCATGAAAGCTTCTACGATTTTATCCAGAACTGCTAATGGAATGATTGGATTCCAAATGTATTATCATGTTGAAGAGGAATTACATTTGCCTCCTCATTCTTCAGAGAGTGCCAGCAGCAGACATGGCAATTATCAGATTGATGATAGGATGATCATGAATTTGATGTATGCCTCCCCGCCCTCCATTTTCCCCTTCCGTATCCCCACACTCCCCTTTCCTTTTTACCCCCAATCTAACTATGAGTTGTAGCGAGAAGTGAGCAACCCAGCTATCAGGGGAGAATTAGCTCCACTACTGTGCCGTCTTGGAGAAGTCAGTTTGCTTGTGTTGACATCACACTATAATATGTCTATTGGTTGTATAAATAGTCCCGATCCTTACTTGTGGACTTAAGATGATGTTGTATAATCTGTTTACAATTATGTGACCAGTTTGCCAATGTGTACTTCCGCTACTCATATATCCTTTAATTGTACAAAATGAAAAGGATTAAAAAAAAAAAAAAGTTTCAATATATATATTTTTTTTACCTAATGAAAACCACATTCACAGTTAGAATTTTGTTTGTTCAAGAAAAAATGTTCCATCCCGTTCTTTGAATTTTCCTGTTAAAAGATTCTTTAATAGGTGTAATAACATTATTAAAAAAATAATATTTAATTTCATGATAGCAAGAGAAGCATGTTGTAAATGTGACACAAGATTGGATTTTACAACAAAGCAATCTAAGAATCATTACAAAAAAAACAATTATTTACATCAGACTGTTAGCTGTGTCAATAAAGGGAATGACATTCAGCGATAAAGCTACTTGTTTGGATGTCTGAGGTCTTCGCTAACAAGAAAGCTTGCAGCCACTGCACTGCGATTAGTCATTGAAGCTAAATTAATTTGATAACCATTTATTATATACTTGAATATAAGGTGACATACTCTATAACAAATTATATACGGATTATAATATTTACAAAGCATAACACCCTTAAGACATTGTTCTGTACAAATCAGCTGGGTGACTTGTAGCCCAAACTGTTGCTTTCCTGTTTTTTATTCCATGGAACGTACAGTGCACGGTGTCCTATGTGATTCATCTTTTACAGTCCAAATAACAGATCCAGTTTAGGTGGCAAGGCCATCATCCCTGGAAAATTTATATAAGGAAGGTGCTTCATAAAGGCTCTCTCCATCAGTGCTTAGGTCATCATCGTCATCAAGGTCATTCAACATCTTGCTTTGGGAGTTCCTGCGTCTGCTGCAAAGAATACATAGCATTAAACAAACAGTTATGCAAATGACGGAACAGGAAAAAAAGGCTATTTTAAATGTAGAAAGAATCTACATACGGCTTATGTCAAAACCCAACAGTAGTTTTTGAAAAACAAGAAAAACGAAAAAAAAAAAAAACCTTTCCTTGTTGAACATTGTGCTTTGAATTACACAACTGTAGAAAAGTTAGGAATCACTTTGCAAAGAAGGAGAAAAGAAAGAGACACATCATAATGAACACAGTATACATCAAAGAAAGCACACAAACTAAAATTCATATAATTAGGACACAGCCATTATTGAAAGTGTATTTTTTTTATTCTTTATTTGTAGCAACAGAGCATACAGCAGACAAGACAAGCCAGACGAGTTAGCAGTACTGCAGGTTTTAACTTCATTTTGAGAGAAAAAAGATCATATATTATCCTGGAAAGGAAACTGACCAAGATATAGGAGTTATGTCCAGAGCAACGATAATGCACTTGAGACCCAAGAGACCCTTGTAGTAATAATTAAGAAAAGTCAGGCAATCAACCTTCAGGAGAGGAAGCATGTGTTGCTGACGGGAGAACACTATGGTTCCCACAATTTTTTATTATATTGTAGATAAAAAGAGAAAAGCCAGAGAACAAGGCAGGGGGACTTAAGAAAACAGGGTGAAAAAGAAAAAAAAATAGTTGGGGGGGGGGGGGGGGGGGAGTGAAGAGGAGTTCCCTGAACTGTAATCTCACTGTCTACTCCATGCTGAAGGCCAGCAAATTTGTGCATCTGTCGGAGAAGGTGAATAGAGTCCAATAGAACCAAGTCCTCTCGTAAAGTAAGCTATAGAGTCCAATAGAACGGACCTCTTGTTGTAAAGTAAGCTCATCCATCCTCATTATGTCATTCACAGCCTTGATCCAAAAACTTACTGTGGGGGGTGGGGTGGACTTCCACTAAATCAGGGTGCAAGCTCTACCTGTGTTGGCAAGATGGATTACTAATAAATGACGATATTTCTGTTTGGAAAGGGAGCCGAGGTGAAGAAGACAGGCTGCAGGGTCTTGCTGAAGTGAAAGGTCCATGAGATCTTGGATCAAATCACATACACTCTGACAGAAAAAGCGGATCAGCAGACAGGGCCAAAAAATGTGAAACGGCGTGCCTTTATCTGCATTGCACCTCCAGCAGGTAGGGTCTACCTTCAGGAACATGCAGTGTAGTTTTATATACGACCTGGTTAACAACTACTGAGATTCCTATAAATTCGAGGAGATCGCCAATTTATGCGCAAGGAGGACAATGAATTTGCATTGTACGGAACCTGTGCTTTTTCACATGCGGGGTAAAGCAACAAGTTCATTTTAATGGCAGCCCGACTAGCAGCTTATATTTACACCTCCCTTGCTTATCCTTAGAAGAAAAGAGAATTTGCCCCATGTAAGTTCTGAGTTGTGAATTAAAACCTACACAGGGCTGAGTACCCTTCTTCACCCCATATGATGGTCTTGGTCCTTGGTGATTAACATTTTAGGTGCCCAGCATATGTGGTCACATGGAATGAAGAGGAGTGCTGCAAGTGTAGCAGCTGGGGAGCAAAGGCATAAAGATAAGCTGCAGATGAGGCTGCCATTTAAGTGAACTTGTTCCATGGCTCTGTATGGATAGATCATAGGTTCACTTTGAACCTGTGGCTGTGAAATAATAAAACACAACTAAAACCTGGGCTGCTCTTTGCAAAACATGCCACAATTGGTATTATTAAATTAAAGCAGAACTAAGCTCACAATTTTCTCACCTCCACCTTCTAGCAATGTGGTGGTTACATCTCTCCCTGGCCACTGTCATCTCCCCCCCCAGCTGCTGGGTTTTTGGCCTATTGATTGGCCTGTGAGGGATGGCATCGTCCCACACATGTACATTAAGGTCAATCATTCAAAAAACTGCGAGCGGGCAGGTAAGTGTGCCTAGGCCTAGTCACAGAAGAAACATAGCATGCTGACTGCTCACTGTTTTATACAGCTTAGGTTTACTTTTTCTTTAATACTAATACTGTTCCCCTCACTACTTGCGAGGTAAAAATTACTGCTACTTTTAATCATTATATAACAAAATTATCATGCAAGCAACTTCTGCAACAAATTAAAGCTGAATTCCAGGTATGGCATTTTTACACAATTACATTGGTCTAGCTTGGGATAATGCAAATATGTATGTGCCATACCTGTGGGTTCCACATGAAAACTGGAAACAACTGTAGTAGGCACCACTACTACAGTGATCTCCACTAGCTTCCTGATCCCGTGCTGAGTGGCTGTCCTTCCATTTACTGCACTGCGGTCACTTTAGTAGAGGTGCCTATCACAGTGATTTCCAGCTTCCACAGGGATTCCATATCTATGGCTCATACATAGTTACATTGGTCCAGCCTGGGCCTATGTATGTATGTAGAAATTGCTATACTTGGAATTCATCTTTAACAAAATATACCATAAAATGTGTACTTACTAGTAAATATAATATTTTTTAGATGATAATATTATAAAAAAAAACAACAACAAAAAGGAGCAAACACTTGGTAGACAGTGCTGCTTTTGAGATACAAAGCTCAGCCCACAGATGAACATGCCCCACCAACCATTTAAGAAAATGTACATGTGTTGAGGTTTGAACTTCACTAAAAGATAAATCCTCTGTTATGGTACACCACACAGAATAAGAAAATTATATATTCTATGAAATAATGTACTGTATATATTTGTAATGCTTTTATTAGTTGAGGATCAGTCACAGGCAGTACACACTAACCTGAGTTCCTTCTTTGCAGCATTCAGCTGGGTTTGCAGTTGCTCATTGAGGTCAATCTGTTCCTCGAGATCTCTCTGCAGTTTCTTTTTGGAACTTTCTAACCTATCAATTTCTTCTTCAGCTTCTTCTACTTGTCTCTTCATTGATTTCAGTCGAAGACTTAGCTATAGATTTCAAGAAGAAACACACATTCTGTGAGCATACAACTGCATTACATTGTTCCCCCAACCTAGGCCTAGTCACTCACCAATAGACGAAAGAGTGCTTTTAAATGATAAAAGGCATTATATTATCACTCTGTATTGTGACAAGTCAAGAATGTGGATTATGTGTGGAGTTGAAAAGTTACAGATAGGTCCACTATAGTGCAAAATGCCTAGACAATGCCTTTGACAATCAGACAGATCAGAAAAATCAAAATCAGCCTGATAAAACCTAGGGGTTTTACGTACACTGTAAACAGTTCCTTAATACATTTCAAGGTCACGCTGATATGGCTGTATTATGCTATCAGCACTGGATGACAAACGGCGATTGTAACTCTATGCTTTGTTATTAACAGGTTGCCATTGTGTGGCTGATAAATGAAAACTGGAGGAAAGGAACAATGAAAGTATTAATAACTGTAACCAGCAAAGAAAAGTTTCTTAGGCTGGCCATAGACGGTGTGAATTTCTTTCCTGCAACCAAGGGTAATCACTGTCTTCTCCTATCCCCGTCGGGAGAAGACAGTGATTATCGTTAGCAGCTGTAGCAGTCGCTAGTAATAATCACACGTAAATCCGGCAGGCTGCTTGTACCCAAGTTGATCGACCGATCAACTTGGTACATTCATCCTGCCCATTAATGGTTTGAATCTTGGCCTGGTTCCTGCTGAACTGGCCGAGATTCGAACCGTGTATGGCCGGCCTTATTCTTATCCAATCTTATAAAGTTTAAAGATGGAATCCAACCAGTGGCGATCACTCCATTAGGGGCGCTGCCCCCCTAATCTGTGTGCCCGGCTCCTAATCTACATGCAGGGCGACAGGCGCATGGATTTCAGTGGGGTTTTTTTTTTTTTTGAAGCACATGATTAGAGCCTGAGGCTCTAATTGGCTTCAAAAAGGCACCCACCCAGTTGTGTGGAGCACCAGTGCCACTGAATCAAACTGGCTGTTTTTGGACAATGGTTACATATACCTTCACATCACCTCGAAAATATGGGGTAAAGAGTGAGTTGCGGCAAGGAAGAATTATGTTCCATGCTGGGGTTATAAATGGAGAGAATCCTAAAGAGGGACTGGAGTCTGCTCATATAATTTGTAGTACAAATATATTTGCCATTCTGAAGCTTCCCTCCTTCCCTGCATTTTATATATATATATATATATATATATATATATATATATATATATATATATATATATATATATATACACTACTTTTACTACTTTTTCCTGCTTGTGCTATTGGCCCCCTGCTTTCCCTAGACATCTGCACAACTCTAGGTGACTCAGGTTCTCCTAGCATTGTCTGTATGTTGGAAGCATTGAGTGTTTTCTTGGCAGATATACTTGCCAAGGACACTACATATCTGAAAGGACGCGAAGATGCAGGCTTTCGATACAAAATTAGTGTCACTAATTTTGTCACTGTTGAGTGTCACTAATTTTGTCACTGTTCACAGGCGGGCAGACATATTTCAGACACCCATGTAACCTAACCCTGTAATAATCATATGCTGCTAATTAACAGTATAATTGAAACGTTATAGTAGTTGTTTTCTCAATAATTAGAGAACACAAGCAGCTAAAAATCTACCATGAAGTTTGAGAATACCTTTGCAATGCATATATCCAGAGAACATTATTTTAACAAAAACATTTTTCATTGCATTAAACTTCACACTCACTTCCAATCACTTTACTGACAACTGCAAAGCTAAATGCACTCAGGGTATTACACTGACCCAGTAAGTAGTTGCAGACTATAATGCAATACAGATGAGGCAGACGTGATAAATCGTCCATTACCTTTTTTTAAAAGAAAATCTTTTATATGATGGGTGAGTTTATCTCTGTAATTTAGCACTAATCCCGTACAAACAATTAGATTATCGTACAAAAAAATACCGCTTTCAAATCGATCGTACGATAATCTGATCGTTAGTACACAGCTGTCATCCAAAATTTTCTGAAGGGACAAACACGAAAACTGTTCTGGTATGATTTTCATTCAATCGATAAAGTTTTTGTCCGAAAATACAATACAATACAAATACATTACATCACTTCCGAATTTTTATTCTGTCGTATGAGAATTTTCGTACTTTAGTAACCTATTTGTTTTTGATATGGAGACTAGCATCCAAAAAAAAAAAAAAAAAAGATAGATCGTCCGATAATACCATCGTGTGTACTAGGCTTAAAGGCAAGTAGACTGTTCATTTTGCAGGTAATTATTTCCAGATCTTAGTGAATGAGGTGAAGCTCTGCCAACTTCCATCCTCCAATCACGTGTATGCAAACATGCTGTTTTTTTTTCCTTACATGAGATTGGGTATTCTTTGCACAGTAAAGCTTCCACATATTCAATAAGCTCTGGGGGAATGTCCCTTGCAGAGTGCAACTTCACTTTCAAAGTGAACAGTCTACTTCCTACATTGGGAGGAAGTAGAGAGGAGACCTTGCTGGAATTGGCAGCAGAGGAGGAAAATATGCATATGACCTCATCAATGAGGAGGGAGGAGGACCGGGTCACATGACTGACAGGATATTAAATCGCACCCTGGAGATCATCAACCTTCTTCTTCTGAAGTCAGGTGATCATATGACCATCACAGTGCCTCCATGTGACTCCCTAAAACCTGAGAGACACAACATGCAGAATATTTTAGGAGTCACCAAAAAGATGGAGCTGCTGAACAGAGAGGTTCCTATAAGGTATCAGGATGTCACTCTCGATTTCTCCATGGAGGAGTAGAAGTATTCAGAAGGACACAAGGATCTCTACAAGGATGTCATGATGGAGAATCAGCCGCCTCTCACATAACCGGTCATCTCCGTGGATGCCAAACCATGCTGGTTTGGGCTTGCGTCCTCCTGGTTTGTTTTGCCGGGCCTGTTTGGATCCTTTTACCACAGCTCCCAGGACAGACATTCCTAGCGGTAGCCAAGTGAATATGGGCATGTATTTTCGTTTTCAACAGTTTAATATTAAGTTTGCATCAACCCCTGAGGTAGTGAACGGTTGTTCACGAAACACGTTGAGCCATTAGGATGCATTCTTGTACCCACTATGGACTATTCTATGGAAAATTGTACCCGACTACAATATATAACATTACTAATCTGTTCATAATATGACATCTGCCTGTGGCTACTCCTGATCTTGTATGTATCAATAAATTTGCTTTTTAATTCATCAATGGAAGTGTCACACCTCATTTAAAGTTCCAAGGGCAAAAAATTGTTGTATTTGAACAGTCTACTTGCCTTTAGTAAATCAATCCTTTTATCTGTGCAGCATTAACATTAAATTATTACATATCTCAAATTACCTTGGACTAGATGTATCATGTTAGTATCATGCACACTATTGGCTGTCCAATATATTTTATTGTAAATAGTAATAATTTTCCTGCAAATCCCAGTGTTCTCATGCAACATCAGATTGATGCTGCTTGGAATTTACCACTCAAAGCAACATAGTTATATAGTTACATAGTCAGGTTGAACAAAGACACAAGTCCATCTAGTTCAACCAATAAAAGAGAAAAAAAAAGGAAAACAACATTAATTACATGGTCTGAATATACAGCTTTAAGAAACAGCTGTCATTTGCAAATAAAATTTGTCATCCAAGACCAAACATGGGAAATACAAGAGCTGTATCTGAAGTCTTTAAATTTGACATGCAGTAGTTAATTAAGGTTTGAGAGGAGAACCATTTAAAATCTGCTCTACCTGATCTTTCTGATCGGTTAAAGTAAGATGCTCGTCATCCACCTGCATCATTAACTCCTTCACCTTCCTCTCCAGCCTGCGGTTGCCGAGTTGGAGGTTTGCCCGATCCCTGTGGAAAGGAAAAGCACATTGTTGGGAAACAGAAGCTGGAAACTGTGCCAGACTCTTCAACTTTCACTCAGAATACTGATGAAACGTATGCTGCATTTATTATTCTTTGGATTTACTGCTTGAAGCTCAGAATGGTACATTGCTATGGATCTATCACAAAAAAAACAAGTTGATAATGTGATTTCTGAAACAAATATGCCCATGTACATCTACTATATAAAAATGGTATAAATATGTATGTAAACTAATTGTAACCAGCAAATATACAGAGACACAGGACCGTTTATGAAGACAGTGAAGCAAGACATCAGCACAGCAACCGGTCACTGAACTGCACTGAATCATAGAGCAAAGCATTCAAAGAAAAGCATAATAGACATCTGGGTACAGTATGCCAGCTTCCCGTGATGTTCTCTAGCACAAGTGGAATACTAATGCCGGAGCTTCGAGCTTCGGCTGCAGACACACTGCAATGTCCCAAGTTCCATGCAAACAAACGATGCAAGTGATTGTGTTTGGCTATGGACAGGTTCCCTTGATTCCAATTTTTTCTGGCAGGGTCGTATAGCAAAATTTATTTGGCTCTACTTCTTATTCTTTTTTTAAAACAGGCTTAAAAAAAACAAACAACTGGGATATTGCAAGAATCTGAATATTCATTCTTAAATTATAATTGTGTGGTCTTGCTTATAAAAAATTAAAATATAGTATTTGTATGGTTGTCCTGTTATGTGACTAAAGTCTTCCCAACTGCCTGATCTTATGCACTGTTTGTACCCGATTCGTCCCTGAAGCGGAGAACAGGGACACACCGGACCCCTGCTGCGAGCCGCACCGTCGGAGGTGTGAACCCAGCCTAACTCTTATTTTCCCTACCCTCTTCAATAACCTACAAAGTAATTTCTATATACTTACCTCTTTTCCTTTAAAAAAAAGAAAATGTTTTCCAGAGCTATGGTGACAAAAGTTGCTTTATTATCTTTATTTTTTATGTAATTGTCTACATGTTGAACATAGATCATATCAATGTCACCAAGAATGCAGGGAGAATGGATACAAGCATGCGGGGTGGAGCAGTAGGCAGATCCCGGTCTCGACTATGTGCAGACAGTGGGCACCACAGGCATGCTGCGCAGGAGGGGGTCAGGCCAAGAGTGCCAAAGAGCAGGAGGTCAGCATTTAGGAGGCTCCCCACTGGTTGCTGCAGCCGCCGCCACCAGGATTCCTGCTGGAGATATTCTCCTGCCTACATGGGTCACAGCCAACCCTTCTGTCCCTGGGGTTGCAGGATCAGTAAGATGTGGGGGGGAGGGTATCTGGGGGTGTGATCAGAGTGAAGGGATCTTCTGGGGTATCTGAAGGTGTGATCGCATTGGAGGGATGGGAGGGAGGATCTGGAGGTGTGATCAGAGTGGAGGGATCTGGGGGTATATCTGGGGGGTGTGATCAGAGTGGAGGAATCTGGGGTGTGGATTTTGCCCCAGGCACTGAAAACCCACAGTATGCCACTGCTGATCTGACAAACATTAGCAGTCTTCCATTTTAAAAGCCTTCCCTCTGTGGGGCACTTACTGACTTTTTATATCCTTCATACAATGGTAAATTAGCCACTAAAATCTAGTGCAGCTCTAAATAGAAACCAATCAGCTTTCAGGTTATTTTTTTTGTCAAAGCTTGAACAAGCTGAAGTTAGAAGCCGATTGGCTGCCATGCACAGCTGCACAAGAATTTGCTCTCCCCAGTTTTAGTAAATCGACCCCTGCGTCCAGAAATTAAAGCCTAACTCCACATTTACTGTCCCTTTAACTAGCTCATTTGTGCCAAGCTGGCCCAAACAAAATATTTCTTACACTTCTTATACACACAGGTTGTGCTGTATAAACTGTTTGTAGGATCAGCTACCTACAGTATACAATGCTGTTGAATAAGGACTTCCTGTCCCATTCCCAGTTCAAAATTGAGTTGGGCTTAGTGCTGTGTAGCTATTCATTGGCGTGACGTCATCCACCCGCCTCTCCATCTCAGCCAATCAGAATAAGCTTTGCATTCCTTCATAGAATACAGAGCTACCTACGAATGGCTGAGAAGAGCTCAGCCTGTCTCTGTTTTGTTGGGGGGGGGTAGGAAGTTCCCATCCCACTGCTGAAACACAGCACTGTATACCGTATGTAGCTGATGTAGCAGCACACAAACAAACTAGTTAAATGGGCAGTAAATGTATAACATCAACAGTTATTTTTTTGTACTTGCAGAGGTTCAGGCCTCATGCACATTGAGCTTAAAAAAAGCTGCTTATACAGGCGTTGAGTGTTTTTTTAGCCTGTAAAAGCCCCTCTACATAAGCCTATGTGTCCATGGAAACATAGGTATTTACAGACGTATTAGAAGAAAAGCGTTTATAGGCTGGAAAAAAAAAAAAAAAACACAAAAGCGGTATTTAGGAGAAGACCTAAATAGCAGAAAAAAAAAATCCAGGACACGCCTAAATGAGTATAAACACATATGAACACTACGCACATTTAGGCACGTCTAACATTAGAATGCTAGTGCATTCCAATGACCAGAATAAATGAATATTCTGGCCAATAGAATGCATTAAATATAAAGTACAGCCAAAGCTTGTTTTGCTGTAATTCTCTTGTGGATCACAGGAGTGAGGATCGTTGTGCACTCCTGTGACCCGTTTTCAGCAGATAGCAGGCGGAAGCCCGCTGCCGGCTGACGTCACAGAGCCGGTCCAGGCTCAGGCAAGATCGCGACAATGAATTCGGAATCTGCGCACATGTCTGGACTGGCACCCAGCTCGGCCTCTCAGCGAGCCACTGATAGCCTGAGTCGGCTGCTCCCATCCCCTTCACAGCCCAGCGCTCCAGTAAGCGAGGGATGGGGCAGAGCAGAGAGCTGCTGACTGACAGTGACAGGGAGCCCTGAAAACTGAGCAATCGGCAGTTTTTGATCGCTCAGTTCTCAGTGTTAGAGCCAGTGGGGGACCGATGCTGCATCCACCTAGGTAAGTATGATTCTGCAAAAAAAATAAATAAAACCAATACTAGTGCTAGACGCACCTAAGCACGCGTGAAATACGTGGCTTTTTCTGCATTTTATAAGCAGCTTTGTCCTGTTTTGGAGTTCTGTTGTACAGAGGTGCTTGGCAGATGCACAGTGTACATGAGACCTTACAGTTATAAAACATGTGGACATGTGCATGTACTAATTATATATATTTTTTCATTTTGCCTTGACATACGTATTAAATGTCCAAATACAACATCATACAACATTACATGCACTCAATTAACAAAAAATATCACAAAGATATTTACTGAAATATACAGTGAATGCCGGAAAATTATTCTATCTAAGCTCTGTAATTTTATTTCTTCTCCGATAAACTGATATTTTCACTATTTTATTTCACTATTAGCAGGTTGCAGGATGTAAATTTGTGCATAATTCAGGGGTTCATCAGCAAATTAAACATATAGTTATGAGAAGAAAAAAAAAGAAAAATATAAGCTTAATATTACATCATAAAGCATAACTGGAAGCACAACTATGCTACACCACTAAGACATAAAAAGACAAGAAAGAGTTAAAAAAATCATCCAGCAAGCCCAAACACAACAAACAACTCCATTACCTTTCTTCATTTTCCAGGCGTTCTTCCAGCTCCACTATTCTTACTTCCATCTGAGCAACAAGCCCTTCTTTATTGGATCGAAGTGAAGTTTCAAAATGAGCTATTCGGCTCTTCAGATCTTTGTTCTGAGCGAAAAGAAAAGTGCAGTGGGTCAAACAATTTTCAACTTCAAATGCTACACAAGGTTTAAAAACAAAGCTGGACGTTTCAACAATGCCCAATGAATCTTAAGAACAGAGATTTTCAGCTTAAAATCCTCTCTGTGATCCAAAAGATCCCATTTACATCCAAACCAAGGCATACACTCACAAGGTGCTATACAATACATTAGGTCATTAATATTTAATTCAATTCACAGTGCAAAATTCAGCACTGCAATACACTCATGAGAAATGTAATTTGATTTTTTTTTAGCCCAAGTATGCAACAAAATAAAAATACTTATAAAAAAATAAAATGTTACCTGTCTTTCCAAGGATATTTTATCACACTCCAGATCTTGCTTGGCAGCACGTTCTTGAAACAGTTCCCCCCTCATCTGTTCAATCTGATAATGAACAACAAAGATTATTTTTTTAATTCTCATAATTATGCATCATATTTATCAGACATTTCTTTCAGCACCAAGTCATCTTTTTTTTTTTTTCATTTCTATTTAGGGGATTGCAACAGATAGCAATAAAAACATTGACTCCATACAATTGTCGTTCCAAGTCACTGCACCGAAAAGCTCCAAAAATATCCACAGAGGGGTACGGCATTAAATACAGAAACCACATTGACCTGTAAGAATCTGTATACGGAAGTATCAACTGTCTATCCAAACATGGTTAAATGACCTGGTTAATTGGGTATAGAAAAACCTCTGGGAGTCCACGACCTTATACAGGGTAGGAACCAAAGCCCAGAAAACACAAGTCAACTTTTATTAAAGGGACGTGCACTATCATCGTAATATACCATTAATATCAGCTTTTATGAGGACAGTGTGGACAGCTTTTACAGAGCTTTTGCAAAATTTTCAATTTTTAAGCAGCTTTCTTATTTGCACATTCTGCGTATCGTGTTTAGGGCAACCCATTATTTTGATGGGTGAGAGGTGTGCAAAAGAAGTGCCTGACCCATTTTTTAATCACCAAAGTGCATGGTACTGCATGGGGGTGCCATTAAGAATAATGGCACCACTGTACTTCTGCAAAAAAAAAAAACTCCGGCTCCCCTGTGTCAGTGAGCAATTGGTGCAGCGGAGGGAGTGCCGACAACGTGCTGGGTTATGGAAGCCTAGGGGGACATCACAGATCTCTGAATTCCCAGCCATAAGGCAAGGTGGGTGGAAGCAGGAGGGGAGGGAACATTTTTAAGAGTTAAGCTGGCCATAGATGGTTGGAATCTTGTCCAGTTCAGAAGGGACCGGCCGAAATCTGAACCATCTCTGGGCAGACTGACTGTACCCAAATCGATCCATCGATGGACTTGGATACAACCAGCATGCTGGATTTGCACATGCAATTATTGGCAGCGGCTTTAGCCGCTAGCAAAAATCACTGTGTTCTCCTGGCAGGGACAGCTCCCTGCATTCCCCCTCCAGGAGAACACAAAAGCTTAGCGAGAAGGATTTCCCAATAAACTCAGTCAGTATTGAGCAATTTTCTTTCTTGCAAAAATCGCAACATCTGTGGGCTGCCTTAGACTTGGGCATTTCTTCCACTTTAATGTCTAAACTGGCTACAGTATATATCTTCAATATGTATTTAAAACAAAAATGTTTGTATTATTCGATCCTAAGAGAAAACAGGTTCTTAGGGAGCAGGCACATTCAGCTATCAGCCAGAGTGACTCCTCATCCCTCAGGTCTCAGTCCCTGCTCCTCTTCAGGTTGAGTGACACCCAACATCATCAAACCCACCCCATGAGCCCAGAGCAGCAAGAACACTCTTCCTGGGGGTGGATCATCAAGCTGCCCTGATCTCTCACAGGAGAACACTTCAGTACCTATCACTAATTAAGGATGTCCTTTCCACCATAGAGGACCACCTGCTGAGGGAGGACCTCAGGACGTCACATGACAAACTGCTCCAAAATTGTATACAAAAAAGTTGTAACAAAGATTGTGGTGGTGATTTAGGGAAAGGGGGGATACTTTAGTTGAAAAGGGGTGTCCCCAACCTGAAGCTGGACTTTGGAATGTAAAGCATGCAATAACGTTAAAGAGATATGCCGATATGAGATCCACTATGGCACTGGGTATGTAACCAGGATATTTAACTCCTATTTTGTTGCTTACATCTGGAGTACTCACTTTATCCAATAGGAAAGTTTACTTTGTGCTAAAGAATACCTGTAGGCATATTTCCTAGAGCATTTGTGATTTTAAGAGCATATATATATATATATATATATATATATATATATATATATATATATATATATATATATATATATTATAATTAGACCGTAGTTCTTTTTCGGGTCTTATTTTCATATAGTAAAAGTTTTAATACATACACAAACAGCACATTTTAGATTTTTATAAGCAATTTGCTTATACATAGATTCACAGAAACAAAGTGCAAACTGGATACAGCTATGGATGTCCAACGGTCACACCTAAACTGAGATACAGACATGCCAGAACACTCGTTTTATAGGGTAAAAAGAAGCCGTATGGTGAAGGTTGGCAATTAGCAGACCCTTACAAAGCATTCATAAACTAGAGAAGAAAAAGGCCCCACATTCCAGAGCAATGAGGTCACACTGTACTGCGGAGAATCACATGGGCTCATTTCTAGTGAAAGTAAATGGCTAGTCAAATCCTTTTAATTGCTCAAACAGCCCTCAGGTACAATACGTTATGGCTGCTCTGTGACTCCGGCAGTAATAATATGACTGTGGGAACAGAACAGCAGACTCCTGCGTGCACTTTTTTGTGCCAAGACAGATTTAGAGGCCAATGTTCAGATAACTATTTGGGTTAATTTAACAGATACTTCCAGAGGCAGTGTAACGACAAACATTTTAAGGCTAATTTTGTAAATGAAAGGTGCGCTTACTTATAATGTCTTTTTAACTACTTCAATACCAGGCACTTACACGCCCTTCCTGCCCAAGCCAATTTTGAGCTTTCAGTGCTGTCGCTGTTTAAATGACAATTGCGCGGTCATGTTACACTGTACCCAAACAGAATTTTTATCATTTTGTTCCCACAAATAGAGCTTTCTTTTGGTGGTATTTGATCAGCTCTGCATTTTTTTTTTTGCTAAACAAATAATAAAAAAGACTTAACATTTTGAAAAAAAAAAGTTTTTCTTCAGTTTCCGTTATAAAATTTTGTAAATAAGTTTTCTCCTTCACTGATGTGCACTGATAGGCAGCACTGATGGGCACTGGTAGGTGGCACTGATATGCAGTACTGATGGGCATTGATAGGCGGCACTGATGGGCACTCATGGGTGGCACTGATAGGCGATACTGATGGGCACTGAAAGGCTGCACTGATGGGTACTTATGGGTGGCACTGCTGGGCACTGATAGGCGGCACTGCTGGGCACTGATATGCGGCACTGATAGATGACATTGATAGGCATCACTGATGGCACTGGCAGGCATTGGGGATGGGCACCGATTGGCATTTCCCTGGTGGTCTAGGGTGGCATACCTGGTGGTCCAGTGTGGTTGCAATCCCTGGTGGTCCTGGCGGCATCCTGGTGGTCCTGGGTGGGCATCCGAGGGAGGGCTGCGCTGATAAACAATTAGCACAAACCCTCCCCATCAGGAGAGCAGCCGATCGGCTCTCCTCTACTCGCGTCTCTCAGACACGAGTGAGGAAAAGCCGATCAACGGCTCTTCCTGTTTACATCGTGATCAGCCATGATTGGACACGGCTGATCACGCGGCAAAGAGCCTCCGTCAGAGGCTCTTTACCGAGATTGGTGGAGCGGTTTGTCAGACTGACACACCACACCACCGATCGCCTCGATGCGTGACGTCGTTCTGGAGGGCGGTCATATGACATCCTCCCAGAACGAGAACCGCCCAGCCGTCATTTCTTGGTGGGCGGGTGGCAAGTGGTTAAAGTAAAACTGTACTGAGAGAATTTGAAGGCTGGCATTGCTGAATTTTAGTTGCCAGGTGGTCAAGCTAATCTACAGTTACGTATCTTTCTGAGTCAGACCTAGAAAAAAAAATATGTAGAGCAGGAATACATATGTCAAATGCATTTTAAATGCATGTTTATTTTAAGCAGAAAACCTTTTAGTCTTCATGCACTTTTAAAACATGTTTAGTGTAACATTAATGGTGTTTTCTGGCACCCGAGGTGCCACAAGTGGGGCATACAGTTGACCAGGAAATTGAATGGCTTCACATCCCTGTAGTCGTGTAAACTCCCATACCCCTGTGCATTGGCGATTACCCACACATGTGCATACAACAAACTTCCAGAATGCAGAAATGTTGCACAGAAGCATCAACATTTACATGAGTATAGGCACAGCCATAGGTGTGCACAGGGGGTGTGCCTGAGCACATTCCCCCTACTGACCAGGCTTCCCCCTCCCCCACCTGCAATGCTGCTGGCTTCCCTCCTCTCCTCTGCTACTGTGGGGGATGTTTCAGGATGGAGAGTGGAGAAAGCTGCAAGTCAATACATCATTTAATGGCCCTTTTCTAAATTACCACACTCATTCACTGTGTTCATTCATAACTGAAGCATAGTAACTGTTTACTATGCTTCCATTTGTGAATGAACAGGAAGCTGCTCAGCACAGAGCATTTCCCATTCATTCACTGTCCCGTGCAGCTGAGGTTGCAGAGAAAGGCACGTGTGTTTGAGCTTTGGGGTGCACATCCTAATGCAATAGGCTGAGCAACACAAATGGGAACAGCTTCACCGGCACGAGAAAACACAGTGAATTTTATCAGCATCAGCCCCCTGCCAGATCTGATATCTCTGTCCATTAAGGTGGTTGTAAAAACAGTAGCTTTTTTTACCGTAATGCATTCTCCGCAATAAGGTAAAAAACCTTCTGTGTTCAGCAGCTCCCCCACATGGGCTCGCATCACATAAACATCACATACAATCAGACTGAACAAGAAAATAATAATGAAAAGGAAAGGAAATATCAGGTGAATATTTTGCGAAATAGCCGAAGGGCTGCCCATGTCAGGCTACTTTCACACTAAGGAGCTTTACAGGGGCTACAGCACTAAAAATAGCGCCTGCATAGCGCCTGTAAAGAGCCTCACCTGTCTCTCAAGTGTGAAAGCCCGAGTGCTTTCACACTGGAGCGGTGCACTTGCAGGGCGGTCAAAAAAGTGTATACACCGCTCCTAAAGCACCCCTACCCATTGAAAACAATGGGGCAGTTTTAACCCTTTTTCGGCCGCTAGCAGGGGTTAAAACCGTCCCGCTAGCAGCCGAATAGCGCCTCTAAAACGACGGTAAAGCGCTGTTAAAAAATAGAGTTGTTTTACCGCCGGCGTCTGCCCACCCCAGGGTGAAATTAGCCTAAGGGATTTAGAGAAGTCTCATTGGAAATAATCACAGTGAACATATTTAGTATGCATATAAAAAAAAGGTATAGAAGAGCCTCTGCGTGATAGCCCCACCACAGGCGCTAAGCCAGCGGGTGCTATCATTAATTTCTTAGTAAAAATAGAGTCGCCTAGCTGGCGCCAGGCACCGGGGGAGGGGGGTTAAATAGCCTCCAAAGGTATAAGAGAGAGAAGAGAGAAAGAGGAGATGACCAGATCATACCTGAAGTAATGTGAGGAGCCTTTTTCATGCCCACACTGAGCACCCTGTTCTTGAAAGGAATAGGTGACCCATCGGGACTCCGAGAGCTGCTGTACAGCAAAGAATGTCCCCCTGTTCCCTAGGTTCCTGGTGACACACAGGCTTTAAGGGATGGTTCTGCCAACTCTAACAGAGCCATGTCTAGGCTAGAGGGCACGTGTCCAGGGTCGGAAACGTATTCTATCCAGGGTGTCCAGATACCGACAAATCCACTCCTCCAGGTAGGAACTCTGGGCTGTTTCCAGTAGGTTGGAAGCAAGCACTGTGCCGCATTCAGTAAGTGAGGCAATGCACTTTTTTTGTATTGGCTGATTGGAATCGGAGGGATGTGCAGGAGGAAGTAAGTCGGGATATAGGAACGTCGAGTCCTAGTATGCCTTTTATTTGGCCCTTGATATCTTCCCAAAAGGGTTTAAGGGGCATTCCCACCATATATGGAGAAGTGTACCCCTGTGCCCACAGCCCCGCCAGCATAGCTCGGACCAAGTCTAAAGGCATAGCGGGACATTATCTTATAGTTTGTTTCCTGGGTTTTAGAGTCAATAGAGCACGAGTGGGTGAGCTGATAAAAGTGGGTTAACTGGGTTTCGGTAAGTTCACGCCCCAAGTCTCTTTCCCACACTCGAATATAAGCAGGCTTAGACTCGTGTGTGGCAGAGCCCAGTAGTCGGTATAGTTGAGATACCATATGAGGTATTGGTTCTTCATTTACAAAAAGGTGTTTAAATGGTGTGAGGGAGGAAAGGCCTCTGATTGAGTGGCCATGTATCTCAAAAAAATGAAGAAGTTGTCTATTCCTCCAAAACTCCATTCGTGTGCCCTTATGTCTAGCCTGCAGGGCGTCAAAGCTCAAGAGCTTACCATCTTTCATGAGTTTACCACAATTGGTGTTGCCATCCCAGGGCCCAAAAAAGGCCATTTGCTCACCATGAGGAAACCACAGGAAACTGCCCAGCGGAGCCAACAGGGACACAGGAGGGACCACTCTCAGAAGTGAGTTGATCCAGTCCTAGACTGAAAGCACATTGGCTGTCAACGGGGAGGTTGTATCTGACAGCCCTCTGTGTTCCCGGGGCAACCATGGTACATAGCATAAATTCCTGCCCGCCAAGCATTTCTCTAGGGAGACCCATAGCTTGGAGTGGGTGTGGAAGCGACAGTTGAGTATCCTCTGGAGGACAATGGCACGGTAGTAGCGCTGTCCCCCTTATATTTACTTGAGCCTGATCTCTGATCCAGCGCTGTGTCCAAGAGCAGTGGCTCTCTTCTCTCTCCTCGGTGGACATGGAGGCAGCAGTGGGAGCAATTGGCTGTCAATCCCAGTCTGAGGAGAAAGTGTGGGGCTGGGCCGAGCCATGCTATGTGTGCCAATGGACACACAGAGCTCCGCTTGGGATTGAGCCCGCACGAGTGCCCCCCATTGCAAGCAGCTCGCTATGGTGGCACTCGGAAGCGGGGGGAACCAGGAGTACCGGTGGGGACCCCAGAACAGGAGGATCAGGGCTGCTCTGAGCAAAACTATTGCACAGAGCAGGTAAGTATGGTAGGTTTGTGGTTTAAAAAAATTATTTTACCTTTACAATCACTTACATAGTTACATAGTTACATAGTAGGCGAGGCTGAAAAAAGGCACAAGTCCAACCTATGTGTGATTATGTGTCAGTATTACATTGTATATCCCTGTATGTTGCATTCATTTAGGTGCTTATCTAATAGTTTCTTGAAACTATCAATGCTCCCCGCTGAGACCACCGCCTGTGGAAGGGAATTCCACATCCTTGCAGCTCTTACAGTAAAGAACCCTCTACGTAGTTTAAGGTTAAACCTCTTTTCTTCTAATTTTAATGAGTGGCCACGAGTCTTGTTAAACTGTCTTCTGCGAAAAAGTTTTATTTCTATTGTAGGGTCACCAGTACGGTATTTGTATATTGAAATCATATCCCCTCTCAAGCGTCTCTTCTCCAGAGAGAATACGTTCAGTGCTCGCAACCTTTCCTCATAACTAAGATCCTCCAGACCCTTTATTAGCTTTGTTGCCCTTCTCTGTACTCGCTCCATTTCCAGTACATCCTTCCTGAGGACTGGTGCCCAGAACTGGACAGTATACTCCAGGTGCGGCCGGACCAGAGTCTTGTAGAGTGGGAGAATTATCGTTTTATCTCTGGAGTTGATCCCCTTTTTAATGCATGCCAATATTCTGTTCGCTTTGTTAGCAGCAGCTTGGCATTGCATGCCATTGCTGAGCCTATCATCTACTAGGACCTCCAGGTCCTTTTCCATCCTAGATTCCCCCAGAGGTTCTCCCCCCAGTGTATAGATGGCATTCATATTTTTGTCACCCAAATGCATTATTTTACATTTTTCTACATTGAACCTCATCTGCCATGTAGTTGCCCACCCCATTAATTTGTTCAGATCTTTTTGCAAGGTTTCCACATCCTACGGAGAAGGTATTTGCTTAGCTTAGTATCGTCTGCAAATAGAGATTGAACTGTTTATCCCATCCTCCAGGTCGTTTATGAACAAAATAAATAGTATTGGTCCCAGCACAGAACCCTGGGGGACCCCACTTTCCACCCTGACCATTCCGAGTACTCCCCATTTATCACCACCCTCTGAACTCACCCTTGTAGCCAGTTTTCAATCCATGTACTCACCCTATGGTCCATGCCAACGGACCTTATTTTGTACAGTAAACGTTTATGGGGAACAGTGTCAAATGCTTTTGCAAAATCCAGATACACCACGTCTACGGGCCTTCCTTTATCTAGATGGCAACTCACCTCCTCATAGAAGGTTAGTAGACTGGTTTGGCAAGAGCGATTCTTCATAAATCCATGCTGATTACTGCTAATGATACTGTTCTCATTACTAAAATCTTGTATATAGTCCCTTTAAGCCTTCATTTATTTTCTGCAAATACTACAGGAATATATTCTGCTAGTCAAACAAATAAAATAACTTAGTTCATAAAAAGAAAGACAGACAGTTTTCACAACGTATACAATTATTCCTTTAAATGTAACTAAGCATACTTAAGTTGCTTAAGCTGCAGCCATCTTGCCACTTCTGGAAGCTGCTGATGCTTATGTCCCAAGCCTGAAGTCTGACAGCTGCAATTCCTTAAAGAAGTCTGCTTTCACCAGCCACATGCCCACTGAGCTCTGCAGCCTCACAGTGATCCTATGGAGGTCTATATGGGTCTATGACAAGCCTTGATCTACTTTTATCTGGTGAGTGCATTTTAATTGTCTTTTATGCGTTTTTAATAAATTGCTACACCTAGATGGGAGTCACCCTTTTGTGTTTGTTTTTTTATATGTGCATTAGGATCTCAAGACCTAATTAGAAGAGCTGCATCCATTTTACCTGGTGTTCTCCTGACCCTTTTATGTGCCCCGTTTAAGGAAGGTTGGGTTCCAGTCAGCACAATAGCTTATTCTTTTTCTTCGGTAATAAAGGAAATAGTCAGAATTCTACTAGTTTTTAGCCAGTAGGGATGAGCTCAGGTGGGTTTGGACACAAGTCTGAACCTGTCCAAGCTCTACCGCTGAGAAACTGTCAAAGCCGGCAACTAATCATATGCAGCGCAGCCATTCCCCACCCTGCAGCTACACATATGCAGGGGGTGTGTATATAAGGGACTGCATGGCAGGAAATGACTCTGCAGCTTTTGATTGGCTGTCGGCCTTGCAAGCTCCCCCAAGGTATAGTTTAAACTTGTGTCAAAACCCACCTGAGCTCATTACTGATGGCCAGCATGACTTAACTAAATATTAAGACTGGAAGGACAGACATACAAAATATTTGATCGGTAAAATAGCTTCCTTATTTGTAATTCATTTATTATTTATTGGTATTCCTTGAGTTCTGCTTTAACTTTTCTCTGAAAAGCAACTATAGTTACCCTATAAAAAAAATTAAATATACAGTGAGAGAAAAAAGTATATGCTGATTTTGTACGTTTTCCCACTGACAAAGAAATTATCAGTCTATCATTTTAATGGTAGGTTTATTTTAGCAGTGAGAGACAGAATAACAACAAAATATCCACAAAAAAAATTTCAAAAAAGTTATAAATTGCATGTTAACCACTTACTTACTGGGCACTTAAACCCCCTTCCTGCCCAGACCAATTTTCAGCTTTCAGTGTTCTTACACTTTGAATGACAAGTGCAACACTGTACCCAAATTAAATGTTTATCATTTTTTTCACAAAAATAGAGCTTTCTTTTGGTGGTATTTAGTCACTGCTGTTTTTTTATTTTTTTTTTTTAAATTCTTTTATTTTCACACTGAGTGGGTACAACCAGTTACATATTAATTTACATAGCAGTGTCAGAACCAAGCATACAAAATACAAGAGTGAGTTAGTGTTCAAAGATAGGAGAAACAATAAGGTCAATATACATGATAACTGACATTTGCACCGCCATCAAAATTCGTGGGGATTATATCCCAGCCAAACACTACTGTCAAAGTACAGGACTTGGGAGGTGCTCTATCATCTATGTTGCTTGATTCGGTACTGGCTCCCTTAGGTGTTAGATTGCATCATTCAGTGATAAATAGTGTTTTCTCTTAAAAAATAATAAAAGTAGTAGGGTAGGGAGCTGAATGGCTAAGGAGCCCAGACATGGGGTTACATGAAAAGGTAAATGGTTTCAGGATTTTCTTTGTATCTGGCCATAAAGAAGCCCATGTCTGAGAATGCGTTAAAAAGAGATTAATACCCCCTGGGGGAAATTAAGAAGTAGAACAAAATGGTGGGGGGGGGGGGAGCAAGGAGGGGAGAGGGAAAAGGAAGGGGAGCGAGAACGAGAGGTTAAGGTATGAGAGAGAAAGAGTGCGGAAAGTGAGAGAATATGAAATAATGAGATATGAGGTGTATTGACCCCCGCCTGAGGTGAATAACCGGTTCAATCAGTTAATTAGGTTGCGCCATTTCCTTAAGATATGTTTCCGTGTATATAAAGTGTTGCCAGGGTCTCCATGTTTCCCTGAAGATCTCCTCCCTATTATGTAGGGTAGCCGTAAGGTCTTCCATGTCCCTTAGTTCATTCACTTTCGTAAACCACAGGGATTTCGCCGGTGGTCTCTCCGATTTCCAGCACAAGGGAATACATGCCTTTGCGGCATTCAGGAGTTGGATGGTGAGAGAGGTCTTATATTTTTTGATGGGTCGTTCTGACAGATGGAGCAAACAGGCTGCCGGGTTCCCCTCCAGGGAGACACCTGTAAGATGTCCGATTGTGCGGGCCACCTCTATCCAAAAAGGGGCAAGTTTGGAACATGACCAAAAGATGTGTAACATCGTCCCCTCCTCAGAACCACAGCGCCAGCAAAGGCCGGACACCTGAGGGAAGAAGCGATGTAGAATGGCGGGGACCCTGTACCAGCGTGTCGTGATTTTGTAACAGGTTTCTTGCACCCTAGTCGCAATGGAGGATTTCTGGGCAAAGTAGAGAATTTTTTGTCTCTGTACCTCGGTAAATTGGATTCCCAGTTCCTCCTGCCATTTAGTGAGAAACGGGGGTACGTATCCCTCCTCTGGTTGTGTTAGGGATGAGTATATCAGTGAAAGGCAATGACGTATCGGTTCTCCACGATGACAAATGAGTTCAAATTCAGTTAGTTTGCGGGTAATACCCGGTTTCCTCAGGTAACTGCGCAGAAAATTCCGCAGCTGTAAGTTGCTCCAGAAGTCTAGGGGGGGGTCTGTTACTAATGTCCCGGCATTTAGGGAAAGTTGGCCATTGGGGTCCATGAAATCATGTAAGCATAGCCTGGTGTTCATTGCGAGTCGCTTAAATTGCGGGCTCTGCAAACCAGGTAAGAACTCTGGGTTACCCAGAATCGGCACCATAGGGGACGGCTGTGGGGATACAGATGAGCGTCTAAATGCATCTCTGGTCACCGTTAAGGTACTGCCAAGAGTGGGGTGTTCAATGATATCTTTGGGTAGTGATGTTGCAATCCAAGGCCAGCTCTTAGCTAAACCCCCGGAGTCCTCCTCTTCCATTGCAACCCAGTGTTTCGCCTCCGCATGGCAATGCCAGTCTACTAACCTAGTTAGATGGACTGCTCTGTAGTAGGCCTTGATGTCCGGCAAGCCTACCCCACCCCTGCTTTTTGCCAAGTGGAGAAGTTGAAGTCGCGTTCGTGGTTTGCGGTGGGACCAGACAAACGCCCGGAACATGGAGTCAATTCGCTTGAAAAACGCCAGAGGCAGTCGGATGGGGATTGCCTGAAGCAGGTATAACACCCTTGGTAACAGAGTCATCTTCAGGGCACTACATCTGCCGAACCACGTCAGCGTAAGGGAATGCCAGTGCAGTAGGTCAGTTTTAAGACGTATCAGTAGTGGGTCAAAGTTGGCTGAGTATAGTTCCGCTGGGTCAGACGTAATGTCAACCCCCAAGTAGCGTATAAGCTTGGTTGCCCATTTTAGTGGAAAGGTCGAGCGTATACGTTGGGCAGTTCCTGTGTCTACCGTTATGTTGAGGATGGAAGATTTGGTTAAGTTAATCTGAAATGAGGAGAGGGTACCGTAGTCTTGGAGGGATTGTAGCAGGTTGTGGAGAGAGGAAAGTGGTTCCGTTAGGAAGAAAATAAGGTCGTCCGCGAAGGCGGCCACCTTATGGGAACCTGAAGGTTTCGGGTATCCTTTAATGTCAGAGTTCGCCCTTATTGTGCATAGTAGGGGTTCCAGGGACAGGATAAAGATCAGGGGGGAGAGGGGGCAGCCCTGTCGGGTACCATTGCGGATATCAAAGAAATTCGATCTTGTCTCGTTGACCCTCACCGACGCAGTGGGGTGGGTATACAAGGAGAGTATCCATTGTAACATGGATGAGCGAAGACCTATGTGTTCTAGGGTTGCCCGGATAAAGGACCAGTCAACGCGGTCAAAGGCCTTCTCCGCGTCGGTTGACAGCAGGAGAAGGGCCTTTTTGGAGGTCTTTGCCGCATGTATCAAGTTGATGACCCGAATCGTGTTGTCTCTAGGTTCACGTAGTGGCACAAAGCCTGCCTGGTCTCTATGGATCAAATTTGGTATGTGGGGAAGCAGCCTATTAGCTAGAATCTTGGCAAAAAGTTTAAGGTCCGAATTAAGAAGTGCGATTGGACGGTAGCTCCCACAGAGTGATGGGTCTTTACCCTCTTTCGGGATGAGAGAGATATATGCCCTAAGGGTGTCTATTGGGAAGGCATTCCCTTCCGTGAGGGCGTTAAGGGCAGAAATCAAGGGCTTTGACAGTATGTCAAAGAAAGTTTTGTAATAAACTGGGGTTAAACCATCAGGGCCAGGGGCCTTTTTCGGTTTCGAGGAGGCCAGAGCCACGCCCAGTTCTTCGACCGTCAGGGGCTCTTCCAGTTCTTCCCTTACTTCATCTGGTAGTGATGGCATGCCTGAGGCAGCTACATATGTTTGGGGGGACTGCCTGCTCTCTAGAGAGAGGTCTCCAGGTTCCATTCTTTTTAAGTTATAAAGGCCTGTATAGAAGGAGCGGAACTCCTCCGCTATATCTGAGGAGGTATTAAGCTTCCGCCCCGAGGATGACTGAATGTGTGGGATGTATGTTTTCGTGCGAGGGCCCTGCAGGGCTCTGGCCAGAAGCGATCCAGGTTTATTCGAGAACTCAAACATGGTACGTCGCGCCCACGCCAGTTTTTGTTTGGTCTTATGGAGTAACAGAGAGCAGAGTTCCTCACGAGCCTTCTGTAGGTCCCGGAGTGTTGCGCGAGCAAGACTAGCCTTATGTATTCTCTCTAATTTGCGGATTGATGCTATGAGTTCCTCTGTACGTTTTAGTCTATCTCGCTTGAGGCGGGTTCCTATCTTGATCAGTGCACCTCTCACAACCGTCTTGTGAGCTTCCCAAACCACAAGGGGGTTGGGGACTGACCCCTCATTGACCGCAAAGTATTCCCGCAAAGCGTTCAATATCTCCGCGCGGGTTTCCTCCGATTGAAGCAGTGCTTCATTCAGTCGCCAGGATGGGGGGGACCTATTCACTGGTCCCAATTGGAGAGTCAGATGGACCGGTGCATGGTCAGAGAAGGATATGACATCAATGGACGTTGAGACCACCTTGTCAAGATCCTTGTGCGACAGCAACAAATAGTCTAGCCGAGAGTAGGTGTGGTGCACCTGGGAAAAAAATGTGTTTTTTTTATTTTTTGCTAAAAAATGAAAATAGACCGAAAATTTTGAAAAAAAAAAAAAAAAAAACAGTTTCATAGTTTGTTATAAAATTTTGAAAATAGGTATTTTTTCTCCTTCATTGATGTGCGCTGATGAGGCTGCACTGATGGGCACTGATAGGCTGCACTGATACATGGCACTGAGAGGTGGCACCAATGGGCACTGAGAGGTGGCACTGATGGTTGGCACTAATGGGCAGCACTGGTAGGTGACACTGATAGGCAGCACTGATCTGTGGCACTGATAATGAGGCACTGATGGGCATTGATTGGCAGCACTGGTGAGCATTGATAGGTGGTAGGTGGCACTGGTGGGTACTGATAGGTGGCACTGGCGGGCACAGATGAGGCAGCCTTGGCTCTCTGTGTGAGGGACCGATGTCCCTCTGACAGAAGCCGGTGATTGGCTTTTTTTTCCCCCTCACGCTAACAGCCCCCTGCAGCTCTAGCGACGGCCTCCCGGCAATTAAGGCCCAGGCTGTAGCCGTCATCCAGCTATAGTGCAGGCGCGAGGTGGTTAATGAGTGAAATAAGTATTTGATCCTCTAGCAATCAATCTGCAAGATTTCTGGCTCCCAGGTGTCTTCTATACAGGTAAAGAGCTGCGATTAGGAGCAGATTCTTAAAGGGAGTGCTTCTAATCTCAGCTTGTTATCTGTATAAAAGACACCTGTCCACAGAAGCAATCAATCAACCAGATTCCAATCTCTCCATCAGGGCCAAGACCAAAGAGCTCTCCAAGGATGTCAGGGACAAGATTGTAGACCTACACAAGGCTGGAATGGGCTACAAGACCATAGCCAAGCAGCTTGGTGAGAGGGTGACAACAGTTGGTGCGATTATTCGCAAATGGAAGACACACAAAATATCTGTAAATCTCCCTTGATCTGGGGCTCCATGCAAGATCTTACTTCAATGGAGTTTCAATGATCATGAGAATGGTGAGGAATCAGCCCAGAACTACACGGGAGAATTTGGGCAATGATCTCAAGGCAGCTAGGACCATAGTCACCAAGAAAGCAATTGATAACACACTACGCTGTGAAGGACTGAAATCCTGCAGTGCCCGCAAGGTCCCCCTGTTTAAGAAAGCACATGTATAGGCCCGTCTGAAGTTTGCTAATGAACATCTGAATATTTCAGAGGAGAACTGGGTGAAAGTGTTGTGGTCAGATGAGATCAAAATCAAGCTCTTTGGCATCAACTCAACATGTTTGGAGGAGAAGGAATGCTGCCTATGACCTCCAAGAACATCATCCCCAACGTCAAACATGGAGGTGGAAACATTATGCTTTGGGGGTGTTTTTCTGCTAAGGAGACAGGACAACTTCACCGCATCAAGGGGACATGTACCATCAAATCTTGGGTGAGAACCTCCTTGCCTCAGCCAGGGCATTAAAAATGAGTCCTGGATGGGTATTCCAGCATGACAATGACCCAAAACACACAGCCAAGGCAACAAAGGATTGGCTCAAGAAGAAGCACATTAAGGTCCTGGAGTGGCCTAGCCAGTCATATGTGGAGGAAGCTGAAGGTTCAAGTTACCTAACGTCAGCCTCGAAACCTTTAATGACTTGGAGAGGATCTGCAAAGAGGAGTGGGACAAAATCACTCCTGAGATGTGTGCAAACCCGGTGGCCAACTACAAGAAACATCTTATCTCTATGATTGCCAACAAAGGTTTTGCCACCAAGTACTAAATCATGTTTTGCGAAGGGGTCAAATACTTATTTCACTCATTAAAATGCAAATCAATGTATAACTTTTTAAAATGTGTTTTTCTGAATTTTTTTGTTATTCTGTCTCTCACTGTTAAAATAAACCTACTATTAAACTTATAGACTGATCATTTCTTTGTCAGTGGGCAATCGTACAAAATCAGCAGGGGATCAAATACTTTTTTCCCTCACTTTAAATATGTTAGTAATGATGCTTCTAAACGTCAATATGAAACACCAGATCCATTGGTTTGAAAAAAACCCAACCAACTCAAAGTTTGGAAATGCAAGTAATTAGCTATGAACTTATAAAGAAAGACTTCTATTCCAACTACAAGAACAACTGCTGAAAATTATTTTATTTTCTGTTGAGAAGGGAATTTTAACTCCTGCGTTAATTGGAGCTAGCCGCGTAGCAGGTTCCTCTGGCAGCGAATGTGATCATTCTTAATGCATTATTTTCATCCTCGGAGGAACAACAAACATTGTGGATTTCAGCAGAAGTTATCACAGCTGGGTTTGGTGAGCACTAAAAACAAAGCATTTTCAACGAGCCACAATACCCCTCTGAGAGATGGCAAGGATTTAATAAACAGAGGCTGCGCTCATGCTAGACGCGGTATTAAGAACAGCTGGTTATCATCGTCTTGTTAATGAAAGCACACAATTTCATTTCTTCTCAATTATTGATATCGGGAAGCCTGGAACCATCCCTTCATGTCTTTTTTAAAGGAGTCTGTAATCTTACATCTCATAAACAGAGTGTTTCATGTAAGCCCACATGGAGCGGGGGGGGGGTTCCGTTAATGAGGTACATATTCCATTACTCCAGACAGTTGACTGCAAAGATCGCCTGGTGCTATAGTGCAGGGAGGAGGCCTGGATGTTAGGGGCTTCAATCCCTGGAAAAGGGCCTTCTTTTCTCCATTCTGATTTACTTGCTTTGTACACCTGGTGCACAGAGTGGAACAGGTGTTGAGAATCCAACTGGGAACGCTGCTCAGATGAACGAAAAAAAAAAGTAGCAAGGCCACTGTAACTCTAGCCTGCCATATTTACATTGTCACCATAGAAACCCCCTGCTCTCCCACGGTTTCAGGAAAGAAATCCACAGCCAGAAGGTTCTCATTTAGATTTCTCTCCCCCTATGAAGCTAGACATTTGACAATTAACTCTTTTCCTGTCACTGGGGTCCCAGCAGCCCCATTCTGCAGTTTCATTCGAAAAGTGGTTCTCTGCAGTAGGGGATACAAGTTTGGCCATTTAGACAATAACATTTCTTTTTTAGCCCTTAAAATCTTGAGCTGTTCTAATGAAACAATGCCTCTTGTTTTCGTAGCAAGCATTAAAAGCCAAGCTGTGATTACATAAGCTACTATATATAATGATCATAGGAAGCAGCAAACTGTATGGGGACCATTTAAAGCATGACTCCGCTTTTGTTGAGAAAAAACATTCCCCCCCTGGGTGATCTGTGTATATTGCAAATATTTTAACAAACTTTGTTGCAGATTTCTACCTTTTGTTATTCTGAAGAAATCACTGATTGTTACTCTGTGCCCATGTGCTAAGTGAGTCTAATGGGAGTGGTTTCATGATTATCAATCAGCTGCTGCAGCTGTAGATCTCTAATGAGGAAAATGGCAGGGTCTGCATCCCTTAAGACATATTTTCCTATTGGGAGTATCTTACCATAAATTACATTTTTGTTGCAGGGGATGCCAAAAATCTGACTCTCTATCTTAGTGTAGACTTCTGGGAAAATCAATGAGCCAATCACACAAGCAGGAAATGACATATCTGGGGGCGTTCTGTACACATTCTGTGTACAGAACACCTCCAGGTAGCCATATTGCATTGCATTTTACAGAACATTACAGAGATGCAGATTGAAAAGGAAAGGTCATTTTTATTAACATTCAATTGTTATTGATGATGTTAATATGACCTGTGTCGCAATTGTATATGCTATATTATTTATTTTAATTTGCTATTTTTTCCCCCATGAAAGTGGAGTTACCCTTTAAAGTGGTTGTAAAGCCTTTAAAATCACTTTTTGCTACAGGTAAGCCTATAATAACCTGTAGCTACCCCGGATATCTCCTAAACCTGCACGGTTTAGGAGATATCCCCTGTATCAGCATGTGCTGATGTCATTGGCACATGCGACTGAAGAATGGCACGTCTGTGCCATTGCTTCAGCTAGTATGCCATTAACAGCGACTCCCGGCAAATCACTGTGCCGAGCCCGCGATACCCGGAAGTAACTCCCGGAGCGGTGTACGAGGACCGCTGCGGGGGCTTTGATCTCAGGTAAGTAATTCATAATAAGCTAGTATGCTATTCATACTAGCTCATTATGCCTTGCAGGTTTTTTTTTTAGTGGGTTTACAACCACTTTAAGCCCGGAATTTCTGGTGTGTGCTGTATAGGGATGAGCCTGGGTTGAATGTAAGTTCAACTCGAACATCGGGTGTTTGTTTGTTTTAAAACAAACCGAACATATGGGGCGTTCACGGGAAATTTGAGCGCCGCAGAATGCCCCATAATGCACTGCTAGATCACAGTGCATTGTTGTATGATGATTGGCCAAAGCATGCACCTGCGCTCTGCTGAGAGAGCCATAACTGGCCAAAGGCAGGGAGATTGAGCTAGATTAGGCAGGTAGGTTAGTTAGTGGCAGTGTATTAAATTTTATACATATATATATATATATATATATATATATATATATATATATATATACACATACAGTATACTCTGCATTCAGTGTAGCCTATATATTCAGTGTATACTCTATATTCAGTCAATGCAAGCAGTGTAGTTTATATAACACAGTGTATTGGTTAAGTAGGAAGTGGTTAAGGGGAACCCTGCACCAACATTTGAAAACAAAATGGCATGGGGGTCCCCCCCAAAATCCATTCCAGACCCTTATTCGAGCATGCAACATGGCAGGCCGCAGTAAAAGGGGGGGACGAGAGAGTGAACTGTACCAGGCCACATGCCCTTAACATGGGGAGGGTGCTTTGGGGTCCCCCCCCAAAGCACCTTGTCCCCATGTTGATGGGGACAAGGGCCTCATCCCCACAACCCTTGCCCGGTGGTTGTGGGGGTCTGCGGGCAGGGGGCTTATCGGAATCTGGAAGCCCCCTTTAACAAGGGGGCCCCAAGATCCTGGGCCCCCCTACCCATTCACCAAAAAAGTGTCAAAGAAGTAAAAATGATAGGAGACAGTTTTTGACAATTCCTTTATTAAAAAAAGAAAAAAAAAGTGTCCCATTATGTCCATCCATCTTCAATCCCGGCGCCGACGGTCCTGAGAAAAGCCGGGCCTGCATGGGAGACGTCTCACCGACTGCAATCTTTTCGCAGTGACAGCTGTTATATAGCCAAGGGCGGTGCCACCCGGTGACGTAACCGTGTGGTCCCACCCTTGACTATAAAACAGCTGTCAAAGCGAAAAGACGGCAGTCGGCGGGACGCCTCCCATGGATGCAGAGTTTTTCAGGTTTTTTTTTTCCCTCGGGACCGTTGGCGCTATGATTGACAATGAATTTACATCGCAGGACACATTTTTTTTCTTTTTTTTTTTAATAAAGGAAATGTCCAAAACTGTCTCCTGTTTTTACTTTTTTGACACTTTTTTGGTGAATGGGTAGGCATACAATGTACCCAATACCCATTCAAATGGGGGGGGGGGATCTGGGGGCCCCCCTTGTTAAAAGGGGCTTCCAGCTTCCGGTAAGCCCCCCTGCCCGCAGAACCCCACAACCACCTGGCAAGGGTTGCGGGTATGAGACCCTTGTCCCCATCAACATAGGGACAAGGTGCTTTGAGCAAAGCTCCATCCCCATGTTGAAAGCGTCCCCTCCCCTACCTTTTGCTGTAGCCTGCCAGGTTGCATGCTCGGATAAGGGTCTGGGGTATGGATTTTGGGGGGGGGGACCCCACACCATTTTTTTTTACTTTTTATGGCAATAACTTGCATATAAGCCTTTAATATGAACACTTTTGATTTTTAACGCTTGTGTCCCATAAACTTTAACGGTGTTTGCACAAATTTTTTGTCTGTTCGCATGTTCTGGTGCGAACCGAACCAGGGGGGTGTTCAGCTCATCCCTAGTGCTGTAAACCTACACATTTAGTTAGAACTTCTAAAGTGCCATGTCACTTTAACAGCAGGGGTAGGAGCCAGGTTCAGTGCACTTAGCCCCCTTGCACATGGGGCCATCTACCTGCTGTGCATTTTAGTGCAGCCGGGACAGACAGGTATAGAAGACCTGTTTTTTATGCATTCGTCCCTGAATGCATAGGGCCCTAAATCTGGGTACCACTCAGTAGTGCATTCAGCCCTGTTCAGCCACTGCCTGAGGATCAATTTATGCTTTCATTAGTATCAATTTTTAAGTGCTCTAAATTAAAGGGGTATTAAAACTCCCCCCAAAAATTTGAATATATTGCAGCTTACCCATCCTAAAGTCTCATGTACCCTGGGTGTTTACCCCTGGCGCATGAGGCTCCAGAATGTAGCTGTGGCTGGAGGACACAGAAAGCCCTTCCAGCTCTGTGAGAGTCTGACATCTGTTGCGGTTGGATGGTGCACCTAGCAGTATGTACATTTAGGGCAGTATGCACCCAGGGACAAATGCCCAGAATGCAGTCTGTGTTCCAGGCATTCATCCTTGGGCACATACTGCCCTAAACAGAAGTACCACTGAGCCTAGCCCTATCCAGCTACATTAGCTGTCAGACTGTTATGCCCTGTACACACGATAGGATTTTCCAATGGAAAATGTGTGATAGGACCTTGTTGTCAGAAATTCCGACCGTGTGTAGGCTCCATCACACATTTTCCATAGGAATTTCCAACACACAAAGTTTGAGAGCTTGCTATAAAATTTTCCGACAACAAAATCCGTTGTCGGAAATTCCGATTGTGTGTACACAAATCCGACACACAAAGTGCCACGCATGCTCAGAATAAATTAAGAAATGAAAGCTATTGGCTACTGCCCCGTTTATAGTTCCGACATACATGTTTTACGTCACCACGTTCAGAGCGATCGGATTTTCCGACAACTTTTTGTGATCGTGTGTATGCAAGACAAGTTTGAGCCAACATCCGTCTGAAAAAATCCATGGATTTTGTTGTCAGAATGTCCAATCAATGTCTGACCGTGTGTACAGGGCATTAGAGTTTGAAAGACTGCTGGCAGTGGAGCTGGACAGTGCGCCTGTGTCCTCTAGCTGCAACTTTAGATTACCAACGTTTTTAAGGATTCTGCCCAGTAATACAATTGTGTACACCTGCAAGTATTTGAACCAGGGTCCCTGGTTCAAATACTCTTAACACTGTTATTTTATTTAGTTGTCATTCTACTATTTTTTATTAAAAAGATAGAAAGTAAAATAATAAATTGAAGCGTCAACTCTGTAGGTCTATAACCATGTATCAGAGTGCTGAACTCTACAATCTTACAAGACAAATGATCAATTCCCAATATCCAGAGTCCCCTGAACTCTATCTGCTACATGCTGACAATGAGCAACTCCCTTTACTGGCCAAGCATTTACTTGGGCATCTCATTAATGCAGCGCGCAGCCTAATCCCCCTACTATGGCGGACACCCACAGTGCCTTCAATGGAGGACTGGATAGATGAGGTGGATAACTTTTCTGAGATGGAATCCATTATGCACTACAAATTCCATAGACTGAAACAATTTAACAGCAGCACTAGGGTCCCTGGTTCGAATCCCAACCACAACACTACCTGCCTGGAGTTTGCATGTTCTCCCTGTGCCTGCGTGGGATTTCTCTGGGTGCTCTGGTTTCCCCTCACCCTCCAAAGACATGCGGGTAGGTTAATTGGATCCTGTCTAAATTGGCCCTAGTATGCTTATGTATGAATGTGAGTTAGGAGCCTTAGATTGTAAGCTCCTTGAGGGTAGGGACTTATGTGAACGTACAATGTATATGTAAAGCGCTGCGTAAATTGACGACGCTAATAAATAAAATTACACATGGAATCATGGGCAGAATTGCGGAAATCATCATCATACAAGGCAATTAAACAAGAAAATTAAAAAATTATATTCCGTCACATGTTTACTACACTATTTACCTACGCAAAAACCCAGAACTTTGTCCCCTTTTCTCTTTACTTTTTTAAGTTACCCTATCTTTCTGCCATCCCCTTCATTCCTCAGTAATTCGTTTTTGTTTATTTTATATTTATAATGTTTAATTTATTAAAGGGTTTGAGGAAACATGTCTCACGCCACCTATGTGACTTTGCAGCAAGATCATCCTTTCATTCTCCCCATGATAAATAAAAAGAATCTTATTGGTTGACATGTTTAACAAGAGTTACTCCTTTGACACTTGATAAGCAGGGCCAAATGTTTCGGTCCAGTTCAGTACCAGAAGCACAGCTGCTCAAGCCACTTATGTGCAGATAAAGACCTACCTGTTCCCTGCATCTGGTTATTCTTTCTAGGAGGAGATCTGAGTTGTTTTTTTCTTCATCAAGCTCAATTTCCAGCTGGGATATCTTGTCCTGGGGAAAAAAAAAAAAACAAAGCAGTTTTGTATGTGGAGTTTTAGAATACGAACTCAAAGATGAATGAACGGGATCATTACCAAAATTTGCTGCTGGAGTGTTGAGTGATCCAAAGATCTATATTGTCATTTGCTATGTCAGTGTATACAACATAAACCGTCCAAATGAAAGGAGAGGGGGGCTGCCTGACCTGCAGGTGAGGCCTCAGGAACAATTGTGAATTTGTGCCTTTATGTTTTTCTTAAGCCAGCAATAAAATGTTTGAATAAAAGACGGACAGATTTTTTTTTTCTAAAAAAGTTAATACGGTGCATACCTGCACTCTATTAGCTGACAGCAATAACTATGCATAAGAGGAAGCATTTTTCTGTTTGTTATGTTTTTCTCTCTTTTTTAAAAAAAAAATTAAGATCTGATGTGAAAAATCAGCTTGACCATTTTGTGACAATAGTCACTAAAGCGTAGATCCCCAGGCTAATTTAAACAGCGCCTATATGTGTTGATTAACTTGATAGTAATTATAACCAATTTTCCTAACCAAATAACTTTTACATTTTAAGGACATATTAGGCTTTAATTGTTACACTGTTTTTAATAATTTTTGGCATTTTAATTACAAGCTTGTAAAATGAACAAACATGTTTTAATATGCATTTTACACTTAAAGTGATTGTAATTGATCACCTTGTAAACAACCCATTCAGTTTAATATAGCAATAAAAAGGCAAAACATTTTTGTATAGATATAAAAAAAACATTATAAACACCCTTTTCCCCTTTTGTATAACTGATTATTATCCCTGTTCTCAGTTGCATAAGAGCTGAGGGAGGAGAAATAGCAGTACACTGAGCTTCCCTGTGAAAGTACACTTTATTACCAAAATCATTGGGACGCCTGTCTTTACAAGCACATGAACTATGGCAACCCAGTCTTAGTCCGGAGGTTTCAATATTGAGTTGGCCCATCCTTTGAAGCTGTAACAGCTTCAAGTCTTCTAAGAAAGGCTGTCCCCACAAGGCTTAGGAGTGTGTCTATGGGAATGTTTGACCATTCTTCCTGAAGTGCATTTGTGAGGTTAGGCACTGATGTTGGACGAGAAGGCCTGGCTCACAGTCTCCACTCTAATTCATCCCAAAGGTGTTCTCTCAGGTTGAGGTCAGGACTCTGTGCAGGCCAGTCAAGTTTCTCCACCCCAAACTTGCTCATCCATGTCTTTATGGACCTTGCTTTGTGCACTGGTCCAAATGACTTGGTGGAGGGGGGATTATGGTGTGGGGTTGTTTTTCAGGGGTTGGGCTTCACCTCTTAGTTCCAGTAAAGGGAACTCTTAAGGCGTCAGCATACCAAGATATTTTGGGCAATTTCATGCTCCCAACTTTGTGGGAACTTTGTGGGAGCAGTCTGGAAATGGCCCCTTCCTGTTCCAACACGACTACACACCAGTGCACAAATCAAGGTCCATAAAGACATGGGTGAGCAAGTTTGGGGTGGAGGAACTTATATGGCTTGCACAGAGTTCTGACCTCAACCCGATCGAACACCTTTGGGATGAATTAGAGTGGAGACTGAGAGCCAGGCCTTCTTGTCCACATCAGTGCTTGAACTCACAAATGCGCTTCTGGAAGAATGGTCAAACATTCCTATAGACACACTCCTAAACCTTGTGGACAGCTTTCCTAGAAGAGTTGAAGCTGTTATAGCTGCAAAGGGTGGGCCAACTCAATACTGAACCCTATGGACTAAGACTGGGATGCCATTAAAGTTCATGTGAAAGGTGTCCCAATACTTTTGGTAACATAGGGTATGTACAGGGGGCATATGTCAGGACAAGCCTGATCATTGGAGGAGAGTAGGCTCCCAGTAAAGCTAGAGAACTGACGACAATGTGCTCTCATGCCTAGTGTGGTTAGTTTTTACCAGTAGAGCAGAGAGACTGACAGGAACACCAGGGATTTCACACAAAGGAGGCAAAACAAAGAGAACAGGATCCTTTTTTCATACAAGTATATGGTACAGCAGACACATATCAAGAATATGAAACAGCTTACTGGAAATTTTCTTAAAACCTTCTTTTTTTTTACAATGCATTTTTTCCTAACTTTTTGGTGTATAATAGCCAGGCTGCTTTATACTGGATGTCTTTATATTTTAAGGTAATAAAATGTTTAACAAACGTGTCTATCAGTCAATAGACTGGAATCTCAGACAACTCAAGAACAATTTAGCGGATTTAGCGTAGTTTAATTACAGAGCTTAGAATATTGACCTGTGGAGATTAGCAATTTAAAGCCTCTCGTGTGGGAAAGGGCTACATTAACTGCACATAATGCTGTTAGGAACATAATATTATATATATATATATATATATATATATATATATATTTATATATATATATATATATATATATATATATATATATATATATATATATATATATATATATATATTACAATACAATGTGAACATTTTCTACCACTTGAGGATTTCTTCATAGCCAATATTCTAATTACAACAGACTTTTTACTTTACTGTAAAGGCTAGCCCTGATTTAGACCTCTGGGTGGAAACACATAGGTAGCTTAATGTTGTCATGTGCCCATTCACTGCTGGCCAAGAGGAAAATGTCAGAGCTAGGTGCCACATCACTTTTCACAGCTCATCCTTGCTTGACTAATGTCATATACAGAAAATATATACAGCTAAAAAGTTTAGGTATGGTAATTTTTACATAGTTACATTGGTCCATTTTGGACCAAAGAAAGTATGAATATGCCATAACTGTGGGATCCCTGTGCAATCTGGAAATCCCAGTAGTAGGCATGGATACTACAGTGATTGCCACTAGCTTCCAGGTCCCCTACCAAGCGGCTGACCTGCTGCTTATTGAACAAAGGTGGTCGTCTGCCTCGCCTCTCTATTACGTCCGATCAGATAACGCTTTGCAATCATTGAAAAATTGCAAAGTGTTCCCTGAATGGAGCTCATGTTAAATGAGTAATCTCCTGTGTTCGCAATGCAGCAGGGCCCCTGCTTGACATGGGATCTAGAAGGTAATGGAGGTCACTGTAGCAGGAGTGCATTACAACATATAGGACCCCTTAGAATTTTACTTTCACATACACAAAACTGTACTAGACAAGTAAAGATATCACCTTAAACATCTGCACATTAGTAATGTTTAATTTCTATCTAAATGGCAAATTTCAGGACTAAGGGTTTTGCCTACAAATACTACCTCCATTGACTTTATTTGTCTAGTACGATCATCCTTCAAGTGGTTTTTGGCATCCAGCTCGTACTGTAGATCTTTAATTGTCTGCTGCAGAAGATGATTCTTGGTCAGCGATTCATCTTGAGCTCTCTGGTGGTCTTGCAAATTTTCTTCCAAGTGGCGAATCTAAGGAGAAGATGCCAAAGTTACAGAACATTACACTACCCTCTATGAAATTCAAAATTACACAACCTCAGAGTATTATCACATGGCATATTCTCACATTTTTATCTTTGCAACAGTGCTAATTACCTCGTCTTGCAGCTTCTTGATTGCCTGATAGCATCTTTCCAATTCCAGTGTCTTATCTTTAATCTGTCTTTGCATTTCAGCGCCATCCTTCCGATTCCTCTCTTTATAGTCATCAAACTGCTTTTGAAGCTCCACAGTGGATGAACGGGAAAACTCAACATGTTCTGAAATCTAATCAACAATGATAATATTCAATGGGTGAGTCCTGGTCTGTGGTTGCAAGTACAGTAGTTAGTAATCTAGCCTTAGCCTTAGCCTCAGCTCAAAAAAAGAATCCGTATTCATTTTTGAACCTATTCCTACTATGAAACCTTCCTGTTAAGAATTGCCTTGTATGTAAATGTTGTAGTTTTGTTACTTTTATTGATCTGGTTTAAAATAGTTATAAAGCCTATTGGATTCTAATTCTATCATATTTCTGTTTGATAAGTTGCTATTAGAAATCCTTATCTTTCTTTTATTCTGATTGAAATGTAATGGCAAACTAATTTAAAAAGTGAACCTGTATTTTTCCCACGCACAGTAAAACACAACCAGTTATAACGTGGGCCTCCATAGCTGCTTACAGCTACCTTCAATTTGCTCCTATAGTGTGTAGTATGCTTAGAAAAATGTACGTTCTCCCAGTCCAGTCTATGTTGTTAACATTTGTAAGATGGTCTCAGCCTTACACCACTCCACAAGCCATGGCCAATGACTTGTTTTGCCCCACCCACCAGGGCTTAAGCACATGGGCTGAATATCAGGCGGTATCGGCTGATTCAATAGAAACTGGCCAACATTCGGTCCATGTGTTCAGCAGCCGGTTCGGCTTCTATCGAAGGGGCATGACCAAAAAAGGTCTGCAGATCGGCATCTGATCAGCGCTCTCAGCCAATGGCTGACTTCGCTGACTGGTGTGTTCTGGAGGGGGGGCATCACAATAGCTCAGCGGGGAGATCGCTGTACCCTACAGGATCTCCACCCCAGAACTTTGTTCAGCTCGAAACAATTCTGATGGTGTGCACTAGGCTTTAGTCATAGCAGTAAATGGCAGAAACTGGATGGAAGAAGTTATGCATCACTGGCCATGAATATGAGGAGATAAACATGTGCAAGTGATGAAGTGAATGGATAAGATAAGATTCACGTCATCACTTTAATCACTTGCACACATTTAGCTCCTCATTTTCACGGCCAGTGATGCATACCGTATATACTCGAGTATAAGCCGACCCGAATATAAGCCGAGGCACCTAACTTTACCACAAAAAACTGGGAAAACTTATTGACTCGAGTATAAGCCTAGGGTGAGAAATTCGCAGCTACTGTAAGTGGAAAAGAGGGTCAACAGTGCCCATTTGCAGCCTCACTGTGCCCATTTGCATGCCTCACTGTGCCCATTTGCAGCCATAGGTCCCCTGAACTTCAAACTCGGTAGTTAAGGGTTCCTAGATGCCCCCTAGCTGCAGCCAAAATTTGGGGTCTCTGGACCCAAAGGGTCCCGAAATGACATTGCTGCAGATGGACACAGTTGACCGACTTTGGGGCCCCGTATCTCGAGGCCACTTGGTGCTAGGAACCCCAAATTTGGTGTGCAAACCCAGTGGACCCAGCCCCAAGTGGCCCCGAGATATGGGGCCCCAAAGTCAGTTCGGAAAATGTCAAGCACTTTTCTGCAGCAGAGAATGACATTTTCCGAACCGACTTTTGGGCCCTATATCTCGGGGGCTACTTTGTGCTAGGAACCCCAGCTTTGGATTTGTTGTAGTGCTAGTTCCACTGGGTTTGCACACCTTTGGGGTTCCTAGCATCAAGTGGCGCCGAGATACGGGGCCCCAAAGTCGGTTCGGAAAATGTCATTCTTTGCACCAGAAAAGTGCTTGACCCAAGTATAAGCCGAGGGGGGCACTTTCAGCACAAAAAAATGTGCTGAAAAACTCGGCTTATACTCGAGTATATGCGGTAAGTTCTTCTGTTCTGCTTCTGCCATTCACCTCTATGACTAATCCCCGGTGGGTGGGGCGAAACATGTCAGAGGGCATGGCTTGTGGAGTGGTGTAAAGCTGAGCCCAATTTACACATCATTGTTAATAACATAGACTGGACTGGGTGAGTGGTGATTTTTGGAAACATACTATACACTACTGGATGATGATATTTCATGCTGGCTCCCCCTTCCTGAGCACCAGTGGGACAATATAGATCTTCCTTTTTTTCTTGCACTACAAGTATAAGCGTGTTCCATTCGCTCCCCTTACACTTTTGAGGTAGCATTTAGGCCTCATTCACATCATTATTTTGCACATTACTGCAGTGCAATGATGTGACTAGGCCTTAAGTAAAACTTTGCTGCATGGGAAAAGCACAGGTTCATTTGGTGGAGCACCATCAAACAGCAACATTAACAGTAAAGGTAGATAATAATAAGTTTACTTTCATATCTAAATATCAGACCATATAAGAGAAATATGTAAAAAGGAAGAAAGGCGACGGAACTTCCAGGCATAAAAACAGCTTCTTTATTAGTTTATATAATTAAAAAATGCATAATAGCAAAAAGACATACGCACAGCCCACAGAACAGTGTGCACCCTGTGTACTCTTTCATATAAGAGGAATAACCACAAAGGAATAGAACTTTGGTTTCCAAACTGCAACCTGGGGGCCAGATGTGGCCCGTTGCTTGCCTCTATCCGGCCCTTGGGGCACTATTCATCCCACTGATATGAGACACTATTCTGCCCACTGATACCAAGAATGGGGCACAATTCTTCCTCCTAATACCAAAGATGGGACACTGTTTACTCCAACTGATACCAGAAAATATTTCAATTCCCACTGGCCACAGTCCGCCCCCCCTAAAGTCTGCATGACAATAAACTGGCCTTTTTTTTTAGAAAGTTTGGAGACCCCTGGAATAGAGGAACAGGTGGATTTGGGTTTGAAAAAGGTCAGCTGGAAGATACATGGATTTGTAGATACATTGCCTCCAATTGTTCCATATTTCAGGTCTTGCTTTGTGTTGTTCTATGTACCTACACAGACAAGTCTCACCCTCTAGAACACCTGTGTCTCTGACATCAGCATCCTGTATAATCCATATATGTGAATGTTAGCCCTGAGCCTGCTGAGAGACAGACTTTCCTTCATCTATGCAATATGTTTAGAGGGCTACCCCTACATGACAGGGAGAAGCAAATTATGACTTTTCCCGAATCTTTGCAGAAAAACCCATCCCCAGAATTTTCCAACAGGCCTTCTTAAAAAGAGCAGGTATTTTACCTGTGCATGTTACATGGCATACAGTCAATCTGTGTTCATCTACACTGCTTTCATTTAAGGGATTTTTCTTTGTTTAAGATTACACCAAACCAAATCGACAAAAAGAATTTTCGGTTTTAAATGATCACTAAATTAAAATATATTACCACCGTGCAATTACTGTGAAATAATTACCAAAATACCCTTAAGTGTAAAGAAAACAGACAAAAATCTGATTCCATCAAAACTTTAAATAAAATTCACTGGTTGCCGCTAACATTGATATGTGTTCCCACACCTACAGAAAAAAAACAAACACAACACTGCAACTTCACACTGTGTACTGTGTATAGAGAGTGTACAAATTCCAGAAAATAAATGTGTTGTAATATAGTAGTGATGGTGAGACCCATGCCCATTCAATCCATCACTGCTATATTACCCTCCAACACACTTGCTAAACATTACATACAGTGCTGCAATATACAAAATAATGGTGTAACGCCTTGAAGGGGTCCTTTCTTTCTTTTTTTTTTTTCACCTGGTTATCTGGCCAGTATGTCTGCTGTTTTTTTTAACAAAACAGCGAATGTAGCCACCACATCTAATTATTGGTAAGCTGCAATATTTTATATCACTGGTTTTGGGTTTAATACAATTTCATTTCTGTGGTGTACATTAGTACAAGAATGACTATACTGATTGTAATATTAGTTTATATTCTATTTCTAGAGCCACCTTTCTACACACAAACTTCCACTTTAAATTTGTAAGGAATTCTTGTCCTTTAAAGAACCCTACTCTGACATGACCTTGAATCAAGAACTAAAGGTTTGTCATCTAAATAACTGAGTGCAGCTCATGACTGACTAAAATATCAAAACGTGCAGCCTTGTGGCACATTGAACCCAGGCATAATGATTAACAACCCCAGGCTGGATTTATTTGTGATGCTCTGGTATCCGTAGGCATATTTCAAAGTATATTCCAGTTGAGGTCTGCAATTCTGCACTGCAGCAGCTACAGGCCAGTTCTCTCTGGTATCACATAGCGATTGCTTAGTAGGTCTTGAACAATGGTGGAAAATTATTTAGTAGGTCATAATTTTTCTGACATTGCCTTGATAGGTGTGGCTTATTTATAGAAGCAATGGTTACTAGAGTTACTTGAACATAGCTTACCAAAAGTAAAGCCTTTATTACAAAGCAAAGTCCCATAACACTTTTTTTAGCACTACGGGGGGTGGTCTGATATAAACCATTCATTTTAACATTCACTAGCATGGAGCAATATCTATTATGACTTGGTTCACACTCATAGAAATGTATCTTATAGTGGTTTAGACCTTGCCATGTAGTCCCCAAATCTGGGAAAGCAAATCTGAAAAAAATGCATGCTGTTACCCAACAATCTTTCCGAAGTGGAGGAACCGGTTGGCATCCGGCAGTTTCTTTGTTAGTATAGCATTCCTTTATGTGCAGGGAGTCCCCTAAATGTGACTCCACACATCCAAAAATGTTTGGTTTTCTCCACCTTAAGTCTGTGGCATGCCCATTATGTTACAAGGTATTTGGTTGTGATTAACTAGGGGTGGCATGTCAGAGCTTTAGTCTGCAGTATTGTTGAGGATCCCTGGAAGTATGGGCTTTAGGACTCTCAAGGTAGTCTAAAATGTATATCACTATACATAAACCCATATTTAAAGTGTATGTTTGTGGAAAATAATAAGTGTATTGCAGTATCCCAACTTCCTGTAGTATACTGATCTACCTTTGCTGCACTGAAATCAAAAGCAGTGATTTCTCGTACTGGACTACAGAACCCCTCACCTCATCTCCATAACATAAGGGAGTGTACTGTTGTCCAGTGTCATCTGCAATCAATAAATGGACCTTCTCACCACAAGTTAAAAAAAAAAAAAAAGAAGCCCTCACTGTTAAAGAAGAGCATGTATACCTACCTTTTTGGCAACTCATATCTTCAAACTCTTCTATTTTGCAAATTCCCAGCAGAAATTCAACACTTAGGGGTAAGTTGAACACCTGCTCCACAAACACTGGTTCTTTTTACAGGACTGTAGATCACAAAAGGACATACAGGCAAGCAGGGGAAACCACAGCTGGGCACACCCATAAGAAGCAAAGCAGCAGAAATGGGAGACATGGACCACGTGGAAAAAGCAAAGCAGTAGAGATGGAAGATACAGACCACACTGAAGAAGCAAAGCAGCAGAGATGGAAGACATTGATGTCCTGGAGGAAGCAAAAAGCAGAGATGGAAGCCATGGACCACCTGGAAGAAGCAAAGCAGCAGAGATGGGAGCTATGGACCACCTGGAAGACGCAAAGCAGCAGAGATGGAAGACATGGACCACCTGGAAGAAGCAAAGCAGCAAAGATGGGAGCTATGGACCACGAGGATGAAGCAAAGCAGCAGACAAAATAGTCATCGATCATGCAGAAGCAAAGCAGCAGAGATGGAAGATATGGACCACCTGGAAGAAGCAAAACAGCAAAAATGTGGAAAGATAAGCATACATGCTCTTCTTTTACAGCACAGGCTTTGATTACAAGCAACTCTGTGGTGATAGGGTCATTTTAAAGTCTCATACTTATATGTTAGTAAGGAATTTAGAATTTATGGTTATCCTAAATGAAGAACACTAACAATAAAAAAAACAGACATCCATCTTGTTTAGTAACCAGAATGAATATTTAAGTGCCCCTTCTCTAGCTTTTTTTCTTTGGAGGTGGAATGAAAGGCTGAATTGGAATCAGGATTGTGGCTGCAGAACAAGTGAATGCCTGTTAAGGAGAACAACATTTGTAGCAAAAATACAGAGATCAGGACCCCTAGCCATGAGAAAGTCACGTACTATGTAACCCTGTGTAATGTAAAACATGCAGAGCAAATTGCTCCAGTTCTGCTCAACAGAGAAAGTATTACTGATGATAACAGCCAGCTTGAAGGTTAGAACCGTATGTCCATGTTACTGCCCTGTTAATGTTTTATAGGGGAAGTTCTCTATAACTGCACAAAAAGCACAACTGAAATGACCATGTTTGCTAAATACTGTCAAGTATACATCTCATTACACACACCTAATGTTTATTTGAGCAACCCCTCAGCCCTTCCAAACAGCACCTCTTAGTAAACTGAGAGAACAAACTGTACAACATGTGTCTTTCTTTATCTCTTAACATGAATTCAAGGCGACATTTGCTGCACTGCAGAATGTAAAGTGTTCTGCTCAATTCATTCTCAGTAATTTGGGAATGACCCAAATTGTTAATGAATAACCAAAAGAAAACTCATCTTCATGAACAGTTCAAAAATAGAGCAGTGAACCAGCTGCTCGGTGAAGAATCACAATTAAACTTACAGAATGGCTCTTTGAAGCTTTACTAGTAATTACAATCCTTGAACTATAAAGAAAAAAGTATTAAACCAGAGCAATAATGTGGGAGAAGTTCATTCCTATATTTTAATGGAATTGACGATGCCTGTTCTTAAACATTTTATTCTTAGCGCAGAATGTCTAGTCTGGTTACTTGCTGCAACTTCATAAGCACTATGAACCTCCTAAATAAAACTATGATGAGAAAAATGAATTTCCCATTTAACTGCAGCTGTGATAATTCCGGGGAAAGCCAGTGAAGGAAACCAAGATTCAGTTAAGTTGTGATGGGCAATACATTTCCAGCACTTTTTATCTAAGCAGCACTTAGGTTCAGGATTGCCTAAATTACATATAGTGAGGAAGCTTTACAAGGCAGTCACATGAATTCTAAAAATTTCTAAAAGCTTATCTGAAACTTTAAGGTATATTACAATTGCCAACTTTAGATGCCAAAAAGTAGATTAACAGGGCTTTTAAAGGTGCTTATATCTACTCAAACAGCCCCAAAAAATATAATATTCACGTTCCTGTATATAAAAACCATGTACAAATCCAAAATAGAACCATAAAAAAAAACCCATCATAAATGATCCCCCTCCTTGAGGAGACTACCACAAAGGTGGTCACCACCCTACTTTGTACACCACCTTATTCTATATAAATTATTCCAGGGTTCTATTAACTTAATTTTCAGAGGTCTCCTTGCTTAATGTGTTTCACATGTCAAGCTTCATCAGGAAAACAAGGAAAGGAAAAGTCACATCACTATATTATATCATATATATATATAATATATATATATATATATATACACACACACACACAGTATCTCATATAAAGTGAGTACACCCCTCACATTTTTGTAAATATTTTATTATATCTTTTCATGTGACAACACTGAAGAAATGACACTTTGCTACAATGTAAAGTAGTGAGTGTACAGCTTGTATAACAGTGTAAATTTGCTGTCCCCTCAAAATAACTCAACACACGGCCATTAATGTCTAAACCACTGGCCACTAAAGTGAGTACACCCTAAGTGAAAATGTCCAAATTGGGCCCAATTAGCCATTTTCCCTCCCCGGAGTCATGTGACTCATTAGTGTTACAAGGTCTCAGGTGTGAATGGGGAGCAGGTATGTTAAATTTGGTGGTATCGCTTTCACTCTCTCATACTGGTCACTGGAAGTTCTACATGGCACCTCAAGGCAAAGAACTCTCTGAGGATCTGAAAAAAAGAATTGTTGCTCTACATAAAGATGGCCTAGGCTATAAGAAGATTGCCAAGACCCTGAAACTGAGTTGCAGCACGGTGGCCAAGACCATACAGTGGTTTAACAGGACAGGTTTCACTCAGAACAATCCTCGACCACTTCGACCAAAGAAGTTGAGTGCAGGTGCTCAGAGTCATATCCAGAGGTTGCCTTTGGGAAATAGACGTATGAGTGCTGCCAGAATTGCTGCAGAAGTTGAAGGGGTGGGGGGTCAGCCTGTCAGTGCTCAGACCATACGCCGCACACTGCATCAAATTGGTTTGCATGGCTGTCATCCCAGAAGGAAGCCTTTTCTAAAGATAATGCACAAGAAAGCCAGCAAACAGTTTGCTGAAGACAAGCAGACTAAGGACATGGATTACGGGAACCATGTCCTGTGGTCTGATGAGACCAAGATAAACTTATTTGGTTCAGATGGTGTCAAGCGTGTGTGCCTCAACCAGGAGAGGAGTACAAAGACAAGTGTGTCTTGCCTACAGTCAAGCATGGTGGTGGGAGTGTCATGGTCTGGGGCTGCATGAGTGCTGCCGGCACTGGGAAGCTACAGTTCATTGAGGGAACCATGAATGCCAACATTTACTGTGACATACTAGAGCAGAGCATGATCCCCTGGGCCGCAGAGCAGTATTCCAACCTCATAACGACCTCAAACACACTTCCAAGATGACCATTGCCTTGCTAAAGAAACTGAGGGTAAAGGTGATGGACTGGCCAAGCATGTCTCCAGACCTAAACCCTATTGAGCATCTGTGGGGCATCCTCAAACGGAGGGTGGAGGAGCGCAAGGTCTCTAAAATCCACCAGCTTCATGATGTGGAGGAGTGGAAGAAGACTCCAGCGGCAACCTGTGAAGCTCTGGTGAACTCCATGCCCAAGAGGGTTAAGGCAGTGCTGGAAAATAATGTCGGCCACACAAAATATTGACACTTTGGGCCCAATTTGGACATTTTCACTTAGGGGTGTAATCAATTTTGTTTTCAGTGGTTTAGACATTAATGGCTGCGTGTTGAGTTATTTTGAGGGGACAGCAAATTTACACTGTCATACAAGTTGCACACTCACTACTTTACATTGTAGCAAAGTGTCATTTCTTCAGTGTTGTCACATCAAAAGATATAATAAAATATTTTCAAAAATGTGAGGGGTGTACTCACTTTTGTAAGATACTGTATATATATAGGCGTCGCCAGGGGGTAGCTATCGAGGCTGGAGCCCCGAATCTGGAGCCCATAGCCCCGAGTCACTGTCCCACCTTGCAGGTGCATTGTCCGCATAAGTTTGTTGATTATGTGATAGGTTGTGACCAAACCACCTGTCCTCCCTATCCATGCACCTCCGTGAGTTGGCCCCACCCCCTCCGTGAGTTGGCCCCGGCCCCTCCGTGAGCGGGTCCGGTCCCCTCCGTGAGCTGGTCCTGCCTTCTCGCTGGTCTCCTCACCTTTTGCTCCAATTCATTCGCTGCTGATCTCTCCTGGCTTTGTTTTTTCCCTCTCACCCCCCACCTGTCCTTAGTAATGGCAAGGGTCCGGCCAGGGGAAATGCTCTCTAAGCGGGTGCAGTAGATCCTACAAGCAAGCATGTTTATGGTGAGAGCAGAGGATTGGGGTGACTGAGTACATTCTACTGTCCAGGAAACTGACAGGGCCATACCAGCCCTGGGGACAGCAGCAGCTCCTGCCAGCCATATCTGCCATGGGGACAGCAGTAGCTCCTGCCAGCCATACCCGCCCTGGGGACAGCAGCAGCTGCCGCCAGCCATACCCGCCCTGGGGGACAGCAGCAGCAGCCGCCAGGCATACCCGCCCTGGGGGACAGCAGCAGCCACCAGCCATACCCACCCTGGGGGACAGCAGCAGCCACCAGCCATACCCGTCCTGGAGGACAGCAGCAGCCATGAAGATTGAGGTCAGTTTTTTATAAAATCAAACAGCAATGGACATGTCTGTTTTCTACACTGGGCTGCTTTCAAGCTCATCCACAGGTGCAGCTGTGGTTTGCCTACACTGAGCCATAGACTTCTGTTATTGCCCTACTGACACCGTCCTCTGCCCTACTGACACCGTCCACTGCGATACTGACACCGTCCACTGCCCTACTGACACCGTCCACTGCCCTACTGACACCGTCCACTGCTCTACTGACACCGTCCTCTCCCCTTCTGACACTGTCCTTTATGGTAGGCTAATTTTATATTTTAACTATGATATTTTGTTTTATTATATTTTTTCCCTATTTTAGGCCTTGCTGGGTAATTTCTAAAAAAAACCCGGTGATCTTTTTCATTTTGTTCAGATTGATCTGTTGCCTACCCCTGCTCCAGAGTAGTCAAAAGATTTTGGAGAAACTGTCCACATTTTGACATACTGTTCCTCCAAATTCTTTTGAATGATCCTCTCAATATGTAAATAAAGATCTGAAATTATTGTTTAGCCACTTGGAGTATCTTGGCATGCGGTGGAAGTGGCAGGTGGTAGTAGAGGGGGGTCAACTTTTGCATTAACCTTTTGTTTAACCATGTCAATTAAGCCCCTCCCACTGTTAAGTTTGACCACACCCACTTATGCTGTACTGCGCGTAGCACATTCACGGAGCGTGCCACAGGTTGCTTCCTCCCTCAAGTGTCACTCATTCTGAAGTTCAAAAGTTGGGAGGTATGCCACAGGGTCGCGGCTGCAGCGGGCTGCATTAGAGGTGGAGGAGAGAGACGAGCAGGCGGATGGGCAGAGATGACATCAGCTCTCTCCGCCCGCTCCACCGCTCTTCCGCCCTTACAGTCGGACCACTTCAATGTGGGAGCGATGTGCGGCGGAGAGCAGAGAGATGACATCATCTCTCACTGCCCGCCACACATCAGCGCTCTTCCACCCTCACAGCACGGGCCTCTTCAATGTCAGAGGTGCGACGGGGAGCAGAGAGATTACATTATCTCTCACTGCCCGCCCCGCATCACCGCTCTCCTGCCCTCACTAAATGGACCAGTGCTGCCAGCCTGCCACCAATGCAGCGACAATGCACATTTGGTGACACTGGCTGGCATGGCAAGTGTCAATCCACATCAGTTGGCAAGTGACAACCCACATCTAGTGGCAGGTGACGTAGCAAGTGACAATCTGCAAATGGTGGCAAGTGACAATCTGCAAATGGTGGCAAGTGACGTGGCAAGTGACAATCTGCAAATGGTGGCAGGTGACGTGGCAAGTGACAATCTGCAAATGGTGGCAGGTGACGTGGCAAGTGACAATCTGCAAATAGTGGCAGGTTACGTGGCAAGTGTCAATCTGCAAATTGTGGCAGGTGACGTGGCAAGTGTCAATCTGCAAATTGTGGCAGGTGACGTGGCAATCTGCAAATGGTGGCAGGTGATGTGGCAATCTGCAAACGGTGGCAGGTGATGTGGCAAGTGACAATCCACATCTGGTGGCAGGCGACATGGCAAGCGACAATCCACATCTAGTGGCAGGTGATGGTAGTCAGGAGTCCAGAAACTTCACTTTTTTAATTTTTTTAAATTTTTTTATACACACACAATAATTACAAGCAAACAGATCACAGGTGAGGATGGTTACCTTTAATTAAATTCAAACCCCTGTGTGTCAACTTGTGTTAAAAAGCTGCATCTGCTGATAGGCAATGGTGGCAAGTGACATGATGCATCTGGTGGCAAGTGACAAACCCAGGGCTCCCACTGATTCTGCATTATGGTGAGTTGCACCACTTCATTATATATTAGAATTATATATTAGAATGTAACAATAGAAACAATGCACCTCGATCACCCCGACACCATATCAACCATGGTGCCATGATGATTGAAACGCCAACACCAGCCTTTGCCCGCAAAAAATTGCTTACCACCAGTCCCCCCTCCCCCGGGCCTGTATATATATACACACACACACACATATATATATATATATATATATATATATATATATATATATATATATATATATATATATATATATGTCTCTAGCTCATATCTCATATCTCTCATACATTCACATATAGGAAGGGGGGGGTAAGAAAAGGCAGTCCGGGATTACAACGTGGATGCTGCAACTGGCGTACATATTTAATATCCTACTGTTTCAGTATATTCCAATAGGCCTTGCCTACAACATTATTCATAGGGGTTTGCTTCTCCAATATACCTCTGGACCTGCGACCCGAGATAGGCCCAGTTTGGCTCATAATTTCAAATACCAGGCTGTCAACACCAATGTTGTCATGTTTCCGCAGCCTTCATAAAAGATCGGGAAAGAGGGCAGCTGCCCTATTGTATTACAATTGCAGAAGCCGATAAAACCAACAGCATTCATACTGAACTGTGAT